>NW_022279916.1:0-78631 GCF_009193385.2 Nasonia vitripennis
GCGCTCAAAATCACTATATATATTAATATACTATATTTCTACCACTACGCCTAGCCTTAATTTCTTAAAAAACCTATATTACAGTTCATACGTTTTTAAACGAAACTTTTTTGCGCTCAAATACACTATATATATTGAATATATTCTACACTACGCCTAGCCTAATTTCTTAAAAATCCTACATTACAGTTCATACGTTTTTTAAACGAACATTTTGCGCTCAAATTCACTATATATATTGAATATACTATATTCTACACTACGCCTAGCCTAAATTATTTAAAAAACCTCATATTACACTTCATACTTTTCTGAACGAATTTTTTGTCCGTTAATGCACTACATATACTGAATATACTATATTCTACACTACGCTTAGCCTAAATTTCTTAAAAAACTTCATATTACATTTCATACTTTTCTGAACGAACTTTTTGTGCGCTAATTCACTACATATACTGAATATACTATATTCTACACTACGCCTATCCTAAATTTCTTAAAAAACGTCATATTACAGTTCATACTTTTTTAAACGAACTTTTTGCGTTCAAACTCACTATATATATTGAATATATTATATTCTACACTACGCCTAGCCGAAATTTTTTAAAAAACCTCATATTACACTTCAAACTTTTCTGAACGAACTTTTTGTGAGCTAATTCACTACATATTGAATATACTATATTCTACACTACGCCTAGCCTTAATTTCTTAAAAAACCTATATTACAGTTCATACGTTTTTAAACGAACTTTTTGCGCTCAAATACACTATATATATTGAATATATTCTACACTACGCCTAGCCTTAATTTCTTAAAAAACCTACATTACAGTTCATACGTTTTTAAACGAACATTTTGCGCTCAAATTCACTATATATATTGAATATACCATATTCTACACTACGCCTAGCCTAAATTATTTAAAAAACCTCATATTACACTTCATACTTTTCTGAACGAACTTTTTGTCCGTTAATGCACTACATATACTGAATATACTATATTCTACACTACGCCTAGCCTAAATTTCTTTAAAATTTCATATTACACTTCATACTTTTCTAAACGAACTTTTTGCGCTCAAACTCACAATATATATTCAATATACTATATACTACACTACGCCTAGCCTAAATTTTTTAAAAAACCTCATATTACAGTTTATACGTTCTTAAACGAACTTGTTGCGCTCAAACTCACTATATATACTGAATATACTGTATTCTACACAAGGCCTATACTAAATTTTCAAAATAACTTTATATATCACTTCATCCTTTTCTAAACGAAATTTTTGCTCTCAAATTCACTATATATATTGAATATACTATATTCTACACTACGCCTAGCCTTAATTTCTTAAAAAACCTACATTACTGTTCATACGTTTTTAAACGAACTTTTTGGGCTCAAATTCACTATATATATTGAATATACTATATTCTACACTACGCCTATCCTAAATTTCTTAAAAAACGTCATATTACCGTTCACACTTTTTTAAACGAACTTTTTGCGTTCAAACTCACTATATATATTGAATATATTATATTCTACACTACGCCTAGCCTAAATTATTTAAAAAACCTCATATTACATTTCATACTTTTCTGAACGAACTTTTTGTGCGCTAATTCACTACATATACTGAATATACTATATTCTACACTATGCCTATCCTAAATTTCTTAAAAAACGTCATATTACAGTTCATACTTTTTTAAACGAACTTTTTGCGTTCAAACTCACTATATATATTGAATATATTATATTCTACATTACGCCTAGCCGAAATTTTTTAAAAAACCTCATATTACACTTCAAACTTTTCTGAACGAACTTTTTGTGCGCTAATTCACTACATATACTGAATATACTATATTCTACACTACGCCTAGCCTTAATTTCTTAAAAAACCTACATTACAGTTCATACGTTTTTAAACGAACTTTTTGCGCTCAAATTCACTATATATATTGAATATACTATATTCTACACTACGCCTAGCCTAAATTATTTAAAAAACCTCATATTACACTTCATACTTTTCTGAACGAACTTTTTGTGCGCTAATTCACTACATATACTGAATATACTATATTCTACACTACGCCTAGCCTTAATTTCTTAAAAACCTACATTACACTTCAAACTTTTCTAAACGAACTTTTTGTCCTCTAATTCACTACATATACTGAATATACTGTATTCTACACAAGGCCTATACTAAATTTTCAAAATAACTTTATATATCACTTCATACTTTTCTAAACGAACTTTTTGCGCTCAAATTCACTATATATATTGAATATACTATATTCTACATTACGCCTAGTCGAAATTTTTTAAAAAACCTATATTACACTTCAAACTTTTCTGAACGAACTTTTTGTGCGCTAATTCACTACATATACTGAATATACTATATTCTACACTACGCCTAGCCTTAATTTCTTAAAAAACCTACATTACAGTTCATACGTTTTTAAACGAACTTTTTGCGCTCAAATACCCTATATATATTGAATATATTCTACACTACGCCTAGCCTTAATTTCTTAAAAAACCTACATTACAGTTCATACGTTTTTAAACGAACATTTTGCGCTCAAATTCACTATATATATTGAATATACTATATTCTACACTACGCCTATCCTAAATTTCTTAAAAAACGTCATATTACAGTTCATACTTCTTTAAACGAACTTTTTGCGTTCAAACTCACTATATATATTGAATATACTATATTCTACACTACGCCTAGCCTAAATTATTTAAAAACCTCATATTACACTTCATACTTTTCTGAACGAACTTTTTGTGCGCTAATTCACTACATATACTGAATATACTATATTCTACACTACGCCTATCCTAAATTTCTTAAAAAACGTCATATTACAGTTCATACTTTTTTAAACGAACTTTTTGCGTTCAAACTCACTATATATATTGAATATAGTATATTCTACACTACGCTAAGCCTAAATTTCTTAAAAAACCTCATACTTTTCTAAACGAACTTTTTGCGCTCAAATACACTATATATACTGAATATACTGTATTCTACACAAGGCCTATACAAAATTTTCAACATAACTTTATATATCACTTCATACTTTTTCGAACAACGTTTTTGCACTTAAAATCTCAATATATATTGAATATACTATATTCTACACTACGCCTAGCCTAAATTTCTTAAAAAACCTATATTACAGTTCATACTTTTTTAAACGAACTTTTTGCGATCAAATCACTATATATATTGAATATACTATATTCTACACTACGCCTTACCTAAATTTCTTAAAAAACCTATATTACATTTCAAACTTTTCTAAACGAACTTTTTGCGCTCAAAATCACTATATATAATTAATATACTATATTCTACACTACGCCTAGCCTTAATTTCTTAAAAAACCTATATTACAGTTCATACGTTTTTAAACGAACTTTTTGCGCTCAAATACACTATATATATTGAATATATTCTACACTACGCCTAGCCTTAATTTCTTAAAAAACCTACATTACAGTTCATACGTTTTTAAACGAACATTTTGCGCTCAAATTCACTATATATATTGAATATACTATATTCTACACTACGCCTAGCCTAAATTATTTAAAAAACCTCATATTACACTTCATACTTTTCTGAACGAACTTTTTGTCCGTTAATGCACTACATATACTGAATATACTATATTCTACACTACGCTTAGCCTAAATTTCTTAAAAAACTTCATATTACATTTCATACTTTTCTGAACGAACTTTTTGTGCGCTAATTCACTACATATACTATATTCTACACTACGTCTATCCTAAATTTCTTAAAAAACGTCATATTACAGTTCATACTTTTTTAAACGAACTTTTTGCGTTCAAACTCACTATATATATTGAATATATTATATTCTACACTACGCCTAGCCGAAATTTTTTAAAAAACCTCATATTACATTTCAAACTTTTCTAAACGAACTTTTTGCGCTCAAAATCACTATATATAATTAATATACTATATTCTACACTACGCCTAGCCTTAATTTCTTAAAAAACCTATATTACAGTTCATACGTTTTTAAACGAACTTTTTGCGCTCAAATACACTATATATATTGAATATATTCTACACTACGCCTAGCCTTAATTTCTTAAAAAACCTACATTACAGTTCATACGTTTTTAAACGAAGATTTTGCGCTCAAATTCACTATATATATTGAATATACTATATTCTACACTACGCCTAGCCTAAATTATTTAAAAAACCTCATATTACACTTCATACTTTTCTGAACGAACTTTTTGTCCCTTAATGCACTACATATACTGAATATACTACTATATTACAGTTCATACGTTTTTAAACGAACTTTTTGCGCTCAAATACACTATATATATTGAATATATTCTACACTACGCCTAGCCTTAATTTCTTAAAAAACCTACATTACAGTTCATACGTTTTTAAACGAACATTTTGCGCTCAAATTCACTATATATATTGAATATACTATATTCTACACTACGCCTAGCCTTAATTTCTTAAAAAACCTATATTACAGTTCATACGTTTTTAAACGAACTTTTTGCGCTCAAATACACTATATATATTGAATATATTCTACACTACGCCTAGCCTTAATTTCTTAAAAAACCTACATTACAGTTCATACGTTTTTAAACGAACATTTTGCGCTCAAATTCACTATATATATTGAATATACTATATTCTACACTACGCCTAGCCTAAATTATTTAAAAAACCTCATATTACACTTCATACTTTTCTGAACGAACTTTTTGTCCGTTAATGCACTACATATACTGAATATACTATATTCTACACTACGCTTAGCCTAAATTTCTTAAAAAACTTCATATTACATTTCATACTTTTCTGAACGAACTTTTTGTGCGCTAATTCACTACATATACTGAATATACTATATTCTACACTACGCCTATCCTAAATTTCTTAAAAAACGTCATATTACAGTTCATACTTTTTTAAACGAACTTTTTGCGTTCAAACTCACTATATATATTGAATATATTATATTCTACACTACGCCTAGCCGAAATTTTTTAAAAAACCTCATATTACATTTCAAACTTTTCTAAACGAACTTTTTGCGCTCAAAATCACTATATATAATTAATATACTATATTCTACACTACGCCTAGCCTTAATTTCTTAAAAAACCTATATTACAGTTCATACGTTTTTAAACGAACTTTTTGCGCTCAAATACACTATATATATTGAATATATTCTACACTACGCCTAGCCTAAATTTCTTTAAAATTTCATATTAAACTTCATACTTTTCTAAACGAACTTTTTGCTCTCAAATTCACTATATATATTGAATATACTATATTCTACACTACGCCTAGCCTAAATTATTTAAAAAACCTCATATTACACTTCATACTTTTCTGAACGAACTTTTTGTCCGTTAATGCACTACATATACTGAATATACTATATTCTACACTACGCCTAGCCTAAATTTCTTAAAAAACTTCATATTACATTTCATACTTTTCTAAACGAACTTTTTGCGCGCTAATTCACTACATATACTGAATATACTATATTCTACACTACGCCTAGCCTAAATTTCTTAAAAAAACTATATTACAGTTCATACTTTTTTAATCGAACTTTTTGCGATCAAACTCACTATATATATTGAATATATTATATTCTACATTACGCATAGTCGAAATTTTTTAAAAAACCTCATATTACACTTCAAACATTTCTGAACGAACTTTTTGTGCGCTAATTCACTACATATACTGAATATACTATATTCTACACTACGCCTAGCCTTAATTTCTTAAAAAACCTACATTACTGTTCATACGTTTTTAAACGAACTTTTTGCGCTCAAATTCACTATATATATTGAATATACTATATTCTACACTACGCCTAGCCTGAATTTTATAAAAAACCTCATATTACACTTCATACGTTATTAAACGAACTTGTTGCGTTCAAATACACTATATATATTGAATATACTATATTCTACACCACGCTTAGCGTAAATTTCATAAAAAACCTCATATTAAACTTCATACTTTTCTAAACGAACTTTTTGCGCTCGAATACACTATATATATTGAATATATTCTACACTACACCTAGCCTGAATTTTTTAAAAAACCTCATATTACACTTCATACTTTTCTAAACGATCTTTTTGTCCTCTAATTCACTACATATACTGAATATACTATATTCTACACTACGCCTAGCCTTAATTTCTTAAAAAACCTACATTACAGTTCATACGTTTTTAAACGAACTTCTTGCGCTCAAATTCACTATATATATTGAATATACTATATTCTACACTACGCCTAGCCTAAATTTCTTTAAAATTTCATATTACACTTCATACTTTTCTAAACGAACTTTTTGCTCTCAAATTCACTATATATATTGAATATACTATATTCTACACTACGCCTAGCCTAAATTTCTTTAAAATTTCATATTAAACTTCATACTTTTCTAAACGAACTTTTTGCTCTCAAATTCACTATATATATTGAATATACTATATTCTACACTACGCCTAGCCTAAATTATTTAAAAAACCTCATATTACACTTCATACTTTTCTGAACGAACTTTTTGTCCGTTAATGCACTACATATACTGAATATACTATATTCTACACTACGCCTAGCCTAAATTTCTTAAAAAACTTCATATTACATTTCATACTTTTCTAAACGAACTTTTTGCGCGCTAATTCACTACATATACTGAATATACTATATTCTACACTACGACTAGCCTTAATTTCTGAAAAAACCTACATTACAGTTCATACGTTTTTAAACGAACTTCTTGCGCTCAAATTCACTATATATATTGAATATACTATATTCTACACTACGCCTAGCCTAAATTTCTTTAAAATTTCATATTACACTTCATACTTTTCTAAACGAACTTTTTGCTCTCAAATTCACTATATATATTGAATATACTATATTCTACACTACGCCTAGCCTAAATTTCTTAAAAAAACTATATTACAGTTCATACTTTTTTAATCGAACTTTTTGCGATCAAATTCACTATATATAATGACTATACTATATTCTACACGACGCCTAGCCTAAATTTCTAAAAAATCCTATATTACAGTTCATACGTATTTAAACGAACTTGTTGCGTTCAAATACACTATATATATATTGAATATAGTATATCCTACACTACGCTTAGCCTAAATTTCTTAAAAAACCTCATATTAAACTTCATACTTTTCTAAACGAACTTTTTGCGCTCAAATACACTAAATTTATTGAATATACTATATTCTACACTACGCCTAGCCTAAAGGCTATAGCCGGGTTACTATGGTGAAATGGCCCCCTTGGAAAATGTATATATGTTATATACCATTCGATGGGGGATAAAAAAAAACTCCCATAGCCAAATTTTTAGCTCTCTGCCTAGTGCGCATGCGCAGTAACGTCGATAAACGTGTTTTTTTGATTTTATTTTTTTCTGAAGTCCCTATAGGATAAAATTTTTTTTAAAAATTCACATTGGTGTATTTTTATGTCATGAATAACTGCAATTATTTTTGGGATTACATAACCTCAAATATCGGATCTAAAAAAATTATTAAAGTTTTCAATCGATATTTTGACCCCCTTGTTTTTGAGGTGCAACTTTTTAAGTAGACTTTTTTTGTCTACTTTTTCCCGTTCTTTACGATGGCACTAACGTTTTTTCCTTAAAAATGGTGGCACAACTCGATTTGAGCCAAAAACTGATTTTTTTGCCATTTTTTCACGTTTTTAGCTGGTTATGTTACAATTTAGTTACTAAAGTGACTCCTTTTGAGTAGTTTTGCATATCTTCCCATGAAAACATAATCAAATGAAATATTTTGTTCGCTCCAAGCCGTATTTTTTATATTATCTTACGTTTTCAATGATGGTCTTATCAGAATTTGAGGTAATAAAGGGTTTCTCTCTATATATAAAAAGAATATCGCCGCTGTCAGTGTCTGCTTTTCTCTTTAACCTAAAAATGCCCTCATTTGAGTGATTTAACGCCGAAAAAGGCCATTTTTGGTACCATGTAACCCAAAACTAACCTAAAAATGTCATAATGCAAGGGTTTTCACGCAAAAAAGCCTGTTTTTAGCTAAACATAGCCTTGAAATCGATCATTTGAGGGTACTTTTGGCGTCTTGTGGTCTTAAAAAGGCCATATTTGGCTTATCTGCCTCTACTTAATTGATTATTCAAAATCTATTGACAGTAATAATTATCAGGTAAAAAGGAATTGAAGTTAAGTATGTTCAATTCGTACAAAGTATAATTTATTATCTTCATAGGCTATTTAAAATAAATTATGGAACGTATACAAGTAGCTTTTTAAAAATAACGAATGTTCACAATAGAAAAAATGATTCACTCATCAT
This sequence comes from Nasonia vitripennis, assembly GCF_009193385.2. NCBI lineage: Eukaryota > Metazoa > Arthropoda > Insecta > Hymenoptera > Pteromalidae > Nasonia > Nasonia vitripennis. The sequence continues at coordinate 8,501 of NW_022279916.1, forward strand.
TGTCACTATCTTCATCAATACACACTTCAATTTGATCATTAAGAAACATTTTAGACAGAATTTCAGCTGGTCGTATGATTTTTGATAAATATCTTCCATGTGAAAGATAATAGATTATGGCAGCAATATGCGCACAACATCCATTTAAGTAGCAAGAAATTTTACAATAAGATCCAGTATTTTTCACCATTGTATTATCAAGTTTGTGATCTAATAACCTATATTTTTTCTTTTGAACTCCGTGCACTGCTTCAACAACCCATCGCAGTTTTGTCGTGAATCTTGTTTCATTTGATTCTTGCGTAGAAAGTTGAGATTTTGAACCTTTGAGTGCAGGCATCAAAACAATATAACCCATATTTTCTAATTTTTGTTTAATGTCCCTGAAACCTCTATCCAGTATAAAAATGTCCCCTTGGCGAAGAAGTTTCTGTAAAATATTCTGCTTCTCTTCCAATATTTCAATCAGTATTGTAGCATCATTTTTATTTGCAAGATATGGACCTAACTGGTCAACAACATAACCATTAGTAGTACATATAGTAAATGGTTTAGTCAGAGGAACTTTATTTTGGCCTGAATAAGATTTTCTTTGGTACTCGTTATTAGAGCTTTTTTCATGCCTTATATAAGTACCATCAGCAATCAAAATAAGTTGTTTACCAGGATGTAATTTCTTTGCCATATTAGAAGTTTGATTTTCAATCAATTCATTTCTGTCTACATTTTCTTATCCAAAGTGTTTTGGTAGTAAATCTTTTTCGAAAGATAATAATACTGATTGACAAAAACGAGATACTTGTTGTTCGCTTTCAATGTCAAATATTGTAGAGATGAGCGAGTTAGAATTCCCAGAGCGCATTTTGAATAAAAATACGACAATGGCTTGTGTCGCTGTCCTTACACAGGAATTCTTCAGAGAAGTGAGTTGATCTTTAAGATAATTAATATTTTCCCACGTTAATCCCGTAAAAACTTTCAATTTTTTTTCAGGCATGGAAAATTCAGCTACTGTATCTAATAAAGTTTCGTCTGCTTTCATTGATAATTGACTCAAAAATTGTAGTAATTCATCAATATATACCGTACTTGTAGTGGAAAAAATATTAATTTTATTTAGTTCATCTTCATAAAATCTTTTTTTAATTAAATGTGTGCAACAGCATCTATTGCCATGTGGAATAAAAACATTCATTTTACTATAAACTTGAATTCGGGCCTCTAAAGGAACTAATATATTATTAGTCTGTTTTTGGTACCCACAAACAAAGCAATATTTATGTGTCGCAATCGTCCTTTGAATAAGTAATTCCGTGGTTGCTCGTACTTTTTGTTCCTTTATTGTGTATACAGATGATTGTGTACTTTCCTGAGATGATGAAGTGACAGTTAGCTGAGAAAATGATTCAGAAACATTTGAATCTTGAGACGAAGCAGTTGCTGGAACATTAACCTTTTTAGGTTTAGAGCTTGATATGTATTTGGCTAATCGCTTTCTACATGAATCACAAATTACATCATGGATGTAAATATCTTTATTTGATAATTGTTTAGCATATTCGATTTCAACTTCAGATTCGATTTCCTTTTCTCGACCAATTGATTTTCTAATATAAATATTATACATGGCACATCTTCGATCATCGCGTTTCCTGATGTTATCTGACTCTTCATTACTATTAGATGCCATATTTATTTAACCATTAGACAAGAAGATCACTTCTGAAATAATAAAATATAAATATTTTACAATACATTTAAAAATGCTGTTAGTTAGTTTTTAAAAATCTAAAAAAATTGTTTGCCTTTTTTTAAATTAAAAACTAGAATGAATAATAAATATTACAAAAATATTATAATCTAAGTTCTTGTATAATCCAGTTTTCTCAGTAGCTTTACATGAAAAGTAAAAAAATAATATTGCCTAGTAAAAGTGAAATAAGTTGTATTTCATTTATAAGTTTTTTAAGCAAATAATTTTTTTTTGTCATAAAAACTGTATTGAAGTGCTTGCACCTAGTGATTTTATAAAATCAACAAACCTATGAAATTATTATATTCAATTTGTTTTTTTGTAAAAATATGTTCTTGTATCTAGACATGAATAATAGTGTATTTTAAAATAAATAAATAATGTTGTTTTTAATGATGTTTCATATACGTATGTGTTTAAAGCATAGGTTAGCTTGTGTTTACTTTATTCATTTTACATTTTTTTAACTTAAAAGTTAATTGACAATTAATAAGTTCGCATCCTATTAGTTCTATTTTTCATTTTTATTATTTCTCATGTATTGTTTTTATGTAAAACCAAATATTTTTTCTCATCTCATAATAATTAACTATAGTAAAAATCACATCATATATAGTCATATGCAGATATTTATGTGCATTTTTTATTAATTTGACAGTATTTTATACATAAACAAATTAATTATTGTTCAAGACTTTCTATATTTTATCAATTTAATCATACTTGTATAATTAATATACCGCATTACATCAAAACATGCAACTCATCAATCGTCAAATCCGTTTCTAGCAAAAGTTTATTGTCATATTTTATTCAAATGTTTTTCCTTCTTAATTTTATTTAGTTAATAGTTTCAACAACTTTATGTTTAACTAATTTCTCATTTTACTTTATGTGATTAGCCTAAATTGGTTAAGTTAAATAGATAAAGACTCGTTCCCCTTACATGCATTGTACGTATATCTATATCTATAGGATTGAAAATTCATTTTTATTAATTACTTTTTTGTTAGCTTATTGATTTAAAATCTGATTGCTATTTTTGTTTTAGGATAAGATCGGATCTTTATGCGAGTACTAAAACAGTTTATAATTTAATGTTGGTTTAAACTTTTGATTTTATGCAAGAATTTAATAACGTACACAACATGTTTTTCTTATTTAGCGTATAAAAAGGTCTAATAATTATCTGTTATTATTATTACATTATTATATTATTATATTATATTATTATATTATTATATCATATTATTATATTATTATATCATATTATTATATTACTATATTATCTGTCATTATTTTTGATACAATTACTCTTAATACTACAGAATTTATAATAAAAATTTTATTTTTCTACCCATTAATAAGTCTTACTCTGCATATACCGGTAAAATACAAGTGTATTTATTATAAATACATGGGAGATTTTTTATTTATCAGTAGGTTGGTTACAGTATTTTTTTCAAAACTCAAAGTGTCGGCATAAAAATAACATTTTAGATATTAATAATAGGTTTTGATTTTAAAGAAGTTATTTAACAAAATATTAATTTATTGTGTAATATGTATTAGAAATACATATAACCCTAATATCAAAGCATATAATCTGTGATGTCAAAACTTTTGAAAAACTTTGTTAAATCTTCATTTTTTTAAAAGATATGTAAAATATATAGTACTCACTTTAAATATACAAGATTGTTAGTTTTGAAGTAAACAGCAGAAAGATTTAAAGTAGCCGCGTCAGCCTTCGGTTCCAACTAACTCCAATGTATTTGAAAATAAATACTTAACTACTTTATTATTTTTTCTAGTATTGCTATCAATTATCAGTCAAAAGCCGAAATAGTAAAAAGAAAAATCGAAACAATTTTTATTTGCTAGATTTTAATTTACTTTAAAAGTTATAAACTTATACTAACAGCGTTTTCACCATTCACTTGTATTAGTATATTATGGAGAAAGTACAATTGAGTCCGTCGTCCCGTACCGACCTCGGGACATACCGTCTGAAATAAGCTGTTTTTACGGGATTAGCTAATTCTGTACCGTCGATTGGGTTATCGAACAGAATTAGCCAATAATATAAAAGTGACTTATTTCAGACGGTATGTCCCGGGGTCGGTACGGGACGGGACGGGACGTATTGTACTTTCTCCCTTATATAGACAATTGTAAGAAAAAAAAAAATTAGTTTTGAAAAAAACAATGTTGGCCATTGGTTTGCGCATCGTTTAATTAATTAAGAAATCAAAATACTTTATTTGTTTATGCTCCTGATAATTCTTAATTTTATGATTGACCATTCACTACGCAGATCGTCTGCATTGCAGCCGCCGCGTCAACCGCGCGGCCAAGCATAACCTTTTATTATAAATAAAAATAAACAATAAACAAAAAAGTGCGACAGAGACAATACTTTCGACCAATCACAGAACGTTTAAAAAGAACATAACATTAGCCATCAGTTTTATAATAAGGTGATATCACAATTCTGATAAGACCATCATTGAAAACGTAAGATAATATAAAAAATACGGCTTGGAGCGAACAAAATATTTCATTTGATTATGTTTTCATGGGAAGATATGCAAAACTACTCAAAAGGAGTCACTTTAGTAACTAAATTGTAACATAACCAGCTAAAAACGTGAAAAAATGGCAAAAAAATCAGTTTTTGGCTCAAATCGAGTTGTGCCACCATTTTTAAGGAAAAAACGTTAGTGCCATCGTAAAGAACGGGAAAAAGTAGACAAAAAAAGTCTACTTAAAAAGTTGCACCTCAAAAACAAGGGGGTCAAAATATCGATTGAAAACTTTAATAATTTTTTTAGATCCGATATTTGAGGTTATGTAATCCCAAAAAAAATTGCAGTTATTCATGACATAAAAATACACCAATGTGAATTTTTAAAAAAAATTTTATCCTATAGGGACTTCAGAAAAAAATAAAATCAAAAAAACACGTTTATCGACGTTACTGCGCATGCGCACTAGGCAGAGAGCTAAAAATTTGGCTATGGGAGTTTTTTTTATCCCCCATCGAATGGTATATAACATATATACATTTTCCAAGGGGGCCATTTCACCATAGTAACCCGGCTATAGCCTTTCTTAAAAAACCTCATATTAAACTTCATACTTTTCTAAACGAACTTTTTGCGCTCAAACTCACAATATATATTCAATATACTATATACTACACTACGCCTAGCCTAAATTTTTTAAAAACCTCATATTACAGTTCATACGTTCTTAAACGAACTTGTTGCGCTCAAACTCACTATATATACTGAATATACTGTATTCTACACAAGGCCTATACTAAATTTTCAAAATAACTTTATATATCACTTCATACTTTTCTAAACGAAATTTTTGCTCTCAAATTCACTATATATATTGAATATACTATATTCTACACTACGCCTAGCCTTAATTTCTTAAAAAACCTACATTACTGTTCATACGTTTTTAAACGAACTTTTTGGGCTCAAATTCACTATATATATTGAATATACTATATTCTACACTACGCCTATCCTAAATTTCTTAAAAAACGTCATATTACCGTTCACACTTTTTTAAACGAACTTTTTGCGTTCAAACTCACTATATATATTGAATATATTATATTCTACACTACGCCTAGCCTAAATTATTTAAAAAACCTCATATTACATTTCATACTTTTCTGAACGAACTTTTTGTGCGCTAATTCACTACATATACTGAATATACTATATTCTACACTATGCCTATCCTAAATTTCTTAAAAAACGTCATATTACAGTTCATACTTTTTTAAACGAACTTTTTGCGTTCAAACTCACTATATATATTGAATATATTATATTCTACATTACGCCTAGCCGAAATTTTTTAAAAAACCTCATATTACACTTCAAACTTTTCTGAACGAACTTTTTGTGCGCTAATTCACTACATATACTGAATATACTATATTCTACACTACGCCTAGCCTTAATTTCTTAAAAAAACCTACATTACAGTTCATACGTTTTTAAACGAACTTTTTGCGCTCAAATTCACTATATATATTGAATATACTATATTCTACACTACGCCTAGCCTAAATTATTTAAAAAACCTCATATTACACTTCATACTTTTCTGAACGAACTTGTTGCGCTCAAACTCACTATATATACTGAATATACTGTATTCTACACTACGCCTAGCCTTAATTTCTTAAAAAACCTACATTACACTTCAAACTTTTCTAAACGAACTTTTTGTCCTCTAATTCACTACATATACTGAATATACTGTATTCTACACAAGGCCTATACTAAATTTTCAAAATAACTTTATATATCACTTCATACTTTTCTAAACGAACTTTTTGCGCTCAAATTCACTATATATATTGAATATACTATATTCTACATTACGCCTAGTCGAAATTTTTTAAAAAACCTATATTACACTTCAAACTTTTCTGAACGAACTTTTTGTGCGCTAATTCACTACATATACTGAATATACTATATTCTACACTACGCCTAGCCTTAATTTCTTAAAAAACCTACATTACAGTTCATACGTTTTTAAACGAACTTTTTGCGCTCAAATACCCTATATATATTGAATATATTCTACACTACGCCTAGCCTTAATTTCTTAAAAAACCTACATTACAGTTCATACGTTTTTAAACGAACATTTTGCGCTCAAATTCACTATATATATTGAATATACTATATTCTACACTACGCCTATCCTAAATTTCTTAAAAAACGTCATATTACAGTTCATACTTCTTTAAACGAACTTTTTGCGTTCAAACTCACTATATATATTGAATATATTATATTCTACACTACGCCTAGCCTAAATTATTTAAAAAACCTCATATTACATTTCATACTTTTCTGAACGAACTTTTTGTGCGCTAATTCACTACATATACTGAATATACTATATTCTACACTACGCCTATCCTAAATTTCTTAAAAAACGTCATATTACAGTTCATACTTTTTTAAACGAACTTTTTGCGTTCAAACTCATTATATATATTGAATATAGTATATTCTACACTACGCTAAGCCTAAATTTCTTAAAAAACCTCATACTTTTCTAAACGAACTTTTTGCGCTCAAATACACTATATATACTGAATATACTGTATTCTACACAAGGCCTATACAAAATTTTCAACATAACTTTATATATCACTTCATACTTTTTCGAACAACGTTTTTGCACTTAAAATCACAATATATATTGAATATACTATACTCTACACTACGCCTAGCCTAAATTTCTTAAAAAACCTATATTACAGTTCATACTTTTTTAAACGAACTTTTTGCGATCAAATCACTATATATATTGAATATACTATATTCTACACTACGCCTTACCTAAATTTCTTAAAAAACCTATATTACATTTCAAACTTTTCTAAACGAACTTTTTGCGCTCAAAATCACTATATATAATTAATATACTATATTCTACACTACGCCTAGCCTTAATTTCTTAAAAAACCTATATTACAGTTCATACGTTTTTAAACGAACTTTTTGCGCTCAAATACACTATATATATTGAATATATTCTACACTACGCCTAGCCTTAATTTCTTAAAAATCCTACATTACAGTTCATACGTTTTTAAACGAACATTTTGCGCTCAAATTCACTATATATATTGAATATACTATATTCTACACTACGCCTAGCCTAAATTATTTAAAAAACCTCATATTACACTTCATACTTTTCTGAACGAATTTTTTGTCCGTTAATGCACTACATATACTGAATATACTATATTCTACACTACGCTTAGCCTAAATTTCTTAAAAAACTTCATATTACATTTCATACTTTTCTGAACGAACTTTTTGTGCGCTAATTCACTACATATACTGAATATACTATATTCTACACTACGCCTATCCTAAATTTCTTAAAAAACGTCATATTACAGTTCATACTTTTTTAAACGAACTTTTTGCGTTCAAACTCACTATATATATTGAATATATTATATTCTACACTACGCCTAGCCGAAATTTTTTAAAAAACCTCATATTACACTTCAAACTTTTCTGAACGAACTTTTTGTGAGCTAATTCACTACATATTGAATATACTATATTCTACACTACGCCTAGCCTTAATTTCTTAAAAAACCTATATTACAGTTCATACGTTTTTAAACGAACTTTTTGCGCTCAAATACACTATATATATTGAATATATTCTACACTACGCCTAGCCTTAATTTCTTAAAAAACCTACATTACAGTTCATACGTTTTTAAACGAACATTTTGCGCTCAAATTCACTATATATATTGAATATACCATATTCTACACTACGCCTAGCCTAAATTATTTAAAAAACCTCATATTACACTTCATACTTTTCTGAACGAACTTTTTGTCCGTTAATGCACTACATATACTGAATATACTATATTCTACACTACGCCTAGCCTAAATTTCTTTAAAATTTCATATTACACTTCATACTTTTCTAAACGAACTTTTTGCGCTCAAACTCACAATATATATTCAATATACTATATACTACACTACGCCTAGCCTAAATTTTTTAAAAAACCTCATATTACAGTTTATACGTTCTTAAACGAACTTGTTGCGCTCAAACTCACTATATATACTGAATATACTGTATTCTACACAAGGCCTATACTAAATTTTCAAAATAACTTTATATATCACTTCATCCTTTTCTAAACGAAATTTTTGCTCTCAAATTCACTATATATATTGAATATACTATATTCTACACTACGCCTAGCCTTAATTTCTTAAAAAACCTACATTACTGTTCATACGTTTTTAAACGAACTTTTTGGGCTCAAATTCACTATATATATTGAATATACTATATTCTACACTACGCCTATCCTAAATTTCTTAAAAAACGTCATATTACCGTTCACACTTTTTTAAACGAACTTTTTGCGTTCAAACTCACTATATATATTGAATATATTATATTCTACACTACGCCTAGCCTAAATTATTTAAAAAACCTCATATTACATTTCATACTTTTCTGAACGAACTTTTTGTGCGCTAATTCACTACATATACTGAATATACTATATTCTACACTATGCCTATCCTAAATTTCTTAAAAAACGTCATATTACAGTTCATACTTTTTTAAACGAACTTTTTGCGTTCAAACTCACTATATATATTGAATATATTATATTCTACATTACGCCTAGCCGAAATTTTTTAAAAAACCTCATATTACACTTCAAACTTTTCTGAACGAACTTTTTGTGCGCTAATTCACTACATATACTGAATATACTATATTCTACACTACGCCTAGCCTTAATTTCTTAAAAAAACCTACATTACAGTTCATACGTTTTTAAACGAACTTTTTGCGCTCAAATTCACTATATATATTGAATATACTATATTCTACACTACGCCTAGCCTAAATTATTTAAAAAACCTCATATTACACTTCATACTTTTCTGAACGAACTTTTTGTGCGCTAATTCACTACATATACTGAATATACTATATTCTACACTACGCCTAGCCTTAATTTCTTAAAAAACCTACATTACACTTCAAACTTTTCTAAACGAACTTTTTGTCCTCTAATTCACTACATATACTGAATATACTGTATTCTACACAAGGCCTATACTAAATTTTCAAAATAACTTTATATATCACTTCATACTTTTCTAAACGAACTTTTTGCGCTCAAATTCACTATATATATTGAATATACTATATTCTACATTACGCCTAGTCGAAATTTTTTAAAAAACCTATATTACACTTCAAACTTTTCTGAACGAACTTTTTGTGCGCTAATTCACTACATATACTGAATATACTATATTCTACACTACGCCTAGCCTTAATTTCTTAAAAAACCTACATTACAGTTCATACGTTTTTAAACGAACTTTTTGCGCTCAAATACCCTATATATATTGAATATATTCTACACTACGCCTAGCCTTAATTTCTTAAAAAACCTACATTACAGTTCATACGTTTTTAAACGAACATTTTGCGCTCAAATTCACTATATATATTGAATATACTATATTCTACACTACGCCTATCCTAAATTTCTTAAAAAACGTCATATTACAGTTCATACTTCTTTAAACGAACTTTTTGCGTTCAAACTCACTATATATATTGAATATATTATATTCTACACTACGCCTAGCCTAAATTATTTAAAAAACCTCATATTACATTTCATACTTTTCTGAACGAACTTTTTGTGCGCTAATTCACTACATATACTGAATATACTATATTCTACACTACGCCTATCCTAAATTTCTTAAAAAACGTCATATTACAGTTCATACTTTTTTAAACGAACTTTTTGCGTTCAAACTCACTATATATATTGAATATAGTATATTCTACACTACGCTAAGCCTAAATTTCTTAAAAAACCTCATACTTTTCTAAACGAACTTTTTGCGCTCAAATACACTATATATACTGAATATACTGTATTCTACACAAGGCCTATACAAAATTTTCAACATAACTTTATATATCACTTCATACTTTTTCGAACAACGTTTTTGCACTTAAAATCTCAATATATATTGAATATACTATATTCTACACTACGCCTAGCCTAAATTTCTTAAAAAACCTATATTACAGTTCATACTTTTTTAAACGAACTTTTTGCGATCAAATCACTATATATATTGAATATACTATATTCTACACTACGCCTTACCTAAATTTCTTAAAAAACCTATATTACATTTCAAACTTTTCTAAACGAACTTTTTGCGCTCAAAATCACTATATATAATTAATATACTATATTCTACACTACGCCTAGCCTTAATTTCTTAAAAAACCTATATTACAGTTCATACGTTTTTAAACGAACTTTTTGCGCTCAAATACACTATATATATTGAATATATTCTACACTACGCCTAGCCTTAATTTCTTAAAAAACCTACATTACAGTTCATACGTTTTTAAACGAACATTTTGCGCTCAAATTCACTATATATATTGAATATACTATATTCTACACTACGCCTAGCCTAAATTATTTAAAAAACCTCATATTACACTTCATACTTTTCTGAACGAACTTTTTGTCCGTTAATGCACTACATATACTGAATATACTATATTCTACACTACGCTTAGCCTAAATTTCTTAAAAAACTTCATATTACATTTCATACTTTTCTGAACGAACTTTTTGTGCGCTAATTCACTACATATACTATATTCTACACTACGTCTATCCTAAATTTCTTAAAAAACGTCATATTACAGTTCATACTTTTTTAAACGAACTTTTTGCGTTCAAACTCACTATATATATTGAATATATTATATTCTACACTACGCCTAGCCGAAATTTTTTAAAAAACCTCATATTACATTTCAAACTTTTCTAAACGAACTTTTTGCGCTCAAAATCACTATATATAATTAATATACTATATTCTACACTACGCCTAGCCTTAATTTCTTAAAAAACCTATATTACAGTTCATACGTTTTTAAACGAACTTTTTGCGCTCAAATACACTATATATATTGAATATATTCTACACTACGCCTAGCCTTAATTTCTTAAAAAACCTACATTACAGTTCATACGTTTTTAAACGAAGATTTTGCGCTCAAATTCACTATATATATTGAATATACTATATTCTACACTACGCCTAGCCTAAATTATTTAAAAAACCTCATATTACACTTCATACTTTTCTGAACGAACTTTTTGTCCCTTAATGCACTACATATACTGAATATACTACTATATTACAGTTCATACGTTTTTAAACGAACTTTTTGCGCTCAAATACACTATATATATTGAATATATTCTACACTACGCCTAGCCTTAATTTCTTAAAAAACCTACATTACAGTTCATACGTTTTTAAACGAACATTTTGCGCTCAAATTCACTATATATATTGAATATACTATATTCTACACTACGCCTAGCCTTAATTTCTTAAAAAACCTATATTACAGTTCATACGTTTTTAAACGAACTTTTTGCGCTCAAATACACTATATATATTGAATATATTCTACACTACGCCTAGCCTTAATTTCTTAAAAAACCTACATTACAGTTCATACGTTTTTAAACGAACATTTTGCGCTCAAATTCACTATATATATTGAATATACTATATTCTACACTACGCCTAGCCTAAATTATTTAAAAAACCTCATATTACACTTCATACTTTTCTGAACGAACTTTTTGTCCGTTAATGCACTACATATACTGAATATACTATATTCTACACTACGCTTAGCCTAAATTTCTTAAAAAACTTCATATTACATTTCATACTTTTCTGAACGAACTTTTTGTGCGCTAATTCACTACATATACTGAATATACTATATTCTACACTACGCCTATCCTAAATTTCTTAAAAAACGTCATATTACAGTTCATACTTTTTTAAACGAACTTTTTGCGTTCAAACTCACTATATATATTGAATATATTATATTCTACACTACGCCTAGCCGAAATTTTTTAAAAAACCTCATATTACATTTCAAACTTTTCTAAACGAACTTTTTGCGCTCAAATCACTATATATAATTAATATACTATATTCTACACTACGCCTAGCCTTAATTTCTTAAAAAACCTATATTACAGTTCATACGTTTTTAAACGAACTTTTTGCGCTCAAATACACTATATATATTGAATATATTCTACACTACGCCTAGCCTAAATTTCTTTAAAATTTCATATTAAACTTCATACTTTTCTAAACGAACTTTTGCTCTCAAATTCACTATATATATTGAATATACTATATTCTACACTACGCCTAGCCTAAATTATTTAAAAAACCTCATATTACACTTCATACTTTTCTGAACGAACTTTTTGTCCGTTAATGCACTACATATACTGAATATACTATATTCTACACTACGCCTAGCCTAAATTTCTTAAAAAACTTCATATTACATTTCATACTTTTCTAAACGAACTTTTTGCCGCTAATTCACTACATATACTGAATATACTATATTCTACACTACGCCTAGCCTAAATTTCTTAAAAAACTATATTACAGTTCATACTTTTTTAAACGAACTTTTTGCGATCAAACTCACTATATATATTGAATATATTATATTCTACATTACGCATAGTCGAAATTTTTTAAAAAACCTCATATTACACTTCAAACTTTCTGAACGAACTTTTTGTGCGCTAATTCACTACATATACTGAATATACTATATTCTACACTACGCCTAGCCTTAATTTCTTAAAAAACCTACATTACTGTTCATACGTTTTTAAACGAACTTTTTGCGCTCAAATTCACTATATATATTGAATATACTATATTCTACACTACGCCTAGCCTGAATTTTATAAAAAACCTCATATTACACTTCATACGTTATTAAACGAACTTGTTGCGTTCAAATACACTATATATATTGAATATACTATATTCTACACCACGCTTAGCGTAAATTTCATAAAAAACCTCATATTAAACTTCATACTTTTCTAAACGAACTTTTTGCGCTCGAATACACTATATATATTGAATATATTCTACACTACACCTAGCCTGAATTTTTTAAAAAACCTCATATTACACTTCATACTTTTCTAAACGATCTTTTTGTCCTCTAATTCACTACATATACTGAATATACTATATTCTACACTACGCCTAGCCTTAATTTCTTAAAAAACCTACATTACAGTTCATACGTTTTTAAACGAACTTCTTGCGCTCAAATTCACTATATATATTGAATATACTATATTCTACACTACGCCTAGCCTAAATTTTTTAAATTTTATTTTTTTTCTAACGAACTTTTGCCTAAATTCACTATATATATTGAATATACTATATTCTACACTACGCCTAGCCTAAATTTCTTTAAAATTTCATATTAAAAAGGCTAGTCACGTAGTGTAGAATGATATATTCCAGTACTCCTCCTTGACAAATTAAGCATAAAAGTTCGTTTAGAAAAGTATGATATGACCATGAAGTTTTAAGAAATTTAGGCTAGGCGTAGTGCTTGGGAATATAGTATCAGCTAAGTATAACGAATTGCATTAACGGACAAAAAGTTCGTTCGAAAAATGTAAATGCAATACTAGAGGTTTTAAATAATTTAGAGCTGAAGCAGGCAGAATATAGTATATTATTCTATATAGTGAATTTGAAACAAAGTTCAATTTAAAAAAACCTACATTACAGTTCATACTTTTTTAAACGAACTTTTTGCGCTCAAATTCACTATATATATTGAATATACTATATTCTACACTACGCCTAGCCTAAATTTCTTTAAAATTTCATATTACACTTCATACTTTCTAAACGAACTTTTTGCGCTCAAATTCACTATATATATTGAATATACTATATTCTACACTACGCCTAGCCTAAATTCTTAAAAAACCTATATTACAGTTCATACTTTTTTAAACGAACTTTTTGCGCTCAAACTCACTATATATAATGAATATACTATATTCTACACGACGCCTAGCCTAATTTTCTAAAAAATCCTATATTACAGTTCATACGTATTTAACGAACTTGTTGCGTTCAAATACACTTATATATATATGAATTAGTTATTCCTACACTCGCTTAGCCTAAATTTCTTTAAAAAACCTATATTAAACTTCATACTTTTCTAAACGAACTTTTTGCGCTCAAATACACTATATATATTGAATATACTATATTCTACACTACGCCTAGCCTAAATTTCTTAAAAAACCTCATATACACTTCATACTTTTCTAAACGAACTTTTTGCGCTCAAATCACTATATATATTGAATATACTATATTCTACACTACGCCTAGCCTAAATTTCTTAAAAAACCTCATATTACAGTTCATACGTTTTTAAACGAACTTTTGCGTTCAAACTCACTATATATATATTGAATATACTATATTCTACACTACGCCTAGCCTAAATTTTTTAAAAAACCTCATATTACATTTCATACTTTTCTAAACGAACTTTTTGCGCTCAAATCACTATATATATTGAATATACTATATTCTACACTACGCCTAGCCTAAATTTCTTAAAAAACCTCATATTACACTTCATACTTTTCTAAACGAACTTTTTGCGCTCAAATTCACTATATATATGAATATACTATATTCTACACTACGCCTAGCCTAAATTTCTTAAAAAAACCTCATATTACAGTTCATACTTTTTTAAACGAACTTTTTGCGCGTCAAATTCACTATATATATTGAATATACTATATTCTACACTACGCCTAGCCTAAATTTCTTAAAAACCTCATATTACAGTTCATACTTTTCTAAACGAACTTTTTGCGCTCAAATCACTATATATATTGAATATACTATATTCTACACTACGCCTAGCCTAAATTTCTTAAAAAACCTCATATTACACTTCATACTTTTCTAAACGAACTTTTTGTCTCAAATTCACTATATATAATTAATATACTTATTCTACACTACGTCTAGCCTTAATTTTTTAAAAACCTATATTACAGTTCATACGTTTTTAAACGAACTTTTTGCGTTCAAACTCACTATATATATTGAATATATTATATTCTACACTACGCCTAGCCTAAATTATTTAAAAAACCTCATATTACATTTCATACTTTTCTGAACGAACTTTTTGTGCGCTAATTCACTACATATACTGAATATACTATATTCTACACTACGACTAGCCTTAATTTCTTAAAAAACCTCATATTAAACTTCATACTTTTCTAAAGGAACTTTTTGCGCTCAAATACACTATATATATTGAATATACTATATTCTACACTACGCCTAGCCTAAATTTCTTTAAAATTTCATATTACACTTCATACTTTTCTAAACGAACTTTTTGCTCTCAAATTCACTATATATAATTAATATACTATATTCTACACTACGCCTAGCCTAAATTTCTTAAAAAACCTACATTACAGTTTCATACGTTTTTAAACGAACTTTTTGCGCTCAAATTCACTATATATATTAAATATACTATATTCTACACTACGCCTAGCCTAAATTTCTTAAAAAACTTCATATTACAGTTCATACGTTTTTAAACGAACTTTTTGTGCGCTAATTCACTACATATACTGAATATACTATATTCTACACTACGACTAGCCTTAATTTCTGAAAAAACCTACATTACAGTTCATACGTTTTTAAACGAACTTCTTGCGCTCAAATTCACTATATATATTGAATATACTATATTCTACACTACGCCTAGCCAAAATTTCTTTAAAATTTCATATTACACTTCATACTTTCTAAACGAACTTTTTGCTCTCAAATTCACTATATATATTGAATATACTATATTCTACACTACGACTAGCCTTAATTTCTTAAAAAACCTCATATTAAACTTCATACTTTTCTAAACGAACTTTTTGCGCTCAAATACACTATATATTTGAATATACTATATTCTACACTACGCCTAGCCTAAATTTCTTTAAAATTTCATATTACACTTCATACTTTTCTAAACGAACTTTTGCTCTCAAATTCACTATATATATTGAATATACTATATTCTACACTACGACTAGCCTTAATTTCTTAAAAAACCTCATATTAAACTTCATACTTTTTCTAAACGAACTTTTTGCGCTCAAATACACTATATATATTGAATATACTATATTCTACACTACGCCTAGCCTAAATTTCTTTAAAATTTCATATTACACTTCATACTTTTCGAAACGAACTTTTTGCTCTCAAATTCACTATATATAATTAATATACTATATTCTACACTACGCCTAGCCTAAATTTCTTAAAAAACCTACATTACAGTTCATACGTTTTTAAACGAACTTTTTGCGCTCAAATTCACTATATATATTAAATATACTATATTCTACACTACGCCTAGCCGAAATTTTTTAAAAAACCTCATATTACACTTCAAACTTTTCTGAACGAACATTTTGTGCGCTAATTCACTACATATACTGAATATACTATATTCTACACTACGCCTAGCCTTAATTTCTTAAAAAAACCTACATTACAGTTCATACGTTTTTAAACGAACTTTTTGCGCTCAAATTCACTATATATATTGAATATACTATATTCTACACTACGCCTAGCCTAAATTTCTTTAAAATTTCATATTACACTTCATACTTTTCTAAACGAACTTTTTGCTCTCAAATTTACTATATATATTGAATATACTATATTCTACACTACGCCTAGCCTAAATTTCTTAAAAAAACTATATTACAGTTCATACTTTTTTAATCGAACTTTTTGCGATCAAACTCACTATATATAATGACTATACTATATTCTACACGACGCCTAGCCTAAATTTCTAAAAAATCATATATTACAGTTCATACGTATTTAAACGAACTTGTTGCGTTCAAATACACTATATATATATTGAATATAGTATATCCTACACTACGCTTAGCCTAAATTTCTTAAAAAACCTCATATTAAACTTCATACTTTTCTAAACGAACTTTTTGCGCTCAAATACACTAAATTTATTGAATATACTATATACTACACTACGCCTAGCCTAAATTTCTTGAAAAACCTCATATTAAACTTCATACTTTTCTAAACGAACTTTTTGCGCTCAAATTCACTATATATATTGAATATACTATATTCTACACTACGTCTAGCCTAAATTTCTTAAAAAACTTCATATTACAGTTCATACGTTTTTAAACGAACTTTTTGCGTTCAAACTCACTATATATATATTGAATATATTATATTCTACATTACGCCAAGCCGAAATTTTTTAAAAAATCTCATATTACATTTCAGACTTTTCTGAACGAACTTTTTGTGCGCTAATTCACTACATATACTGAATATACTATATTCTACACTACGCCTAGCCTAAATTTCTTAAAAAACCTACATTACAGTTCATACGTTTTTAAACGAACTTCTTGCGCTCAAATTCACTATATATATTGAATATACTATATTCTACACTACGCCTAGCCAAAATTTCTTTAAAATTTCATATTACACTTCATACTTTTCTAAACGAACTTTTTGCTCTCAAATTCACTATATATATTGAATATACTATATTCTACACTACGACTAGCCTAAATTTCTTAAAAAACTTCATATTACAGTTCATACGTTTTTAAACGAACTTTTTGTGCGCTAATTCACTACATATAATTAATATACTATATTCTACACTACGACTAGCCTTAATTTCTGAAAAAACCTACATTACAGTTCATACGTTTTTAAACGAACTTCTTGCGCTCAAATTCACTATATATATTGAATATACTATATTCTACACTACGCCTAGCCAAAATTTCTTTAAAATTTCATATTACACTTCATACTTTTCTAAACGAACTTTTTGCTCTCAAATTCACTATATATATTGAATATACTATATTCTACACTACGACTAGCCTTAATTTCTTAAAAAACCTCATATTAAACTTCATACTTTTCTAAACGAACTTTTTGCGCTCAAATACACTATATATTTTGAATATACTATATTCTACACTACGCCTAGCCTAAATTTCTTTAAAATTTCATATTACACTTCATACTTTTCTAAACGAACTTTTTGCTCTCAAATTCACTATATATATTGAATATACTATATTCTACACTACGACTAGCCTTAATTTCTTAAAAAACCTCATATTAAACTTCATACTTTTCTAAACGAACTTTTTGCGCTCAAATACACTATATATATTGAATATACTATATTCTACACTACGCCTAGCCTAAATTTCTTTAAAATTTCATATTACACTTCATACTTTTCGAAACGAACTTTTTGCTCTCAAATTCACTATATATAATTAATATACTATATTCTACACTACGCCTAGCCTAAATTTCTTAAAAAACCTACATTACAGTTCATACGTTTTTAAACGAACTTTTTGCGCTCAAATTCACTATATATATTGAATATACTATATTCTACACTACGCCTAGCCTAAATTTCTTAAAAAACTTCATATTACAGTTCATACGTTTTTAAACGAACTTTTTGTGCGCTAATTCACTACATATACTGAATATACTATATTCTACACTACGCCTAGCCTAAATTTCTTTAAAATTTCATATTACACTTCATACTTTTCTAAACGAACTTTTTGCTCTCGAATTCACTATATATATTGAATATACTATATTCTACACTACGCCTAGCCTAAATTTCTTAAAAAACTTCATATTACAGTTCATACGTTTTTAAACGAACTTTTTGTGCGCTAATTCACTACATATACTGAATATACTATATTCTACACTACGACTAGCCTTAATTTCTGAAAAAACCTACATTACAGTTCATACGTTTTTAAACGAACTTTTTGCGCTCAAATTCACTATATATATTGAATATACTATATTCTACACTGCGCCTAGCCTAAATTATTTAAAAAACCTCATATTACATTTCAGACTTTTCTGAACGAACTTTTTGTGCGCTAATTCACTACATATACTGAATATACTATATTCTACACTACGCCTAGCCTAAATTTCTTAAAAAAACATCATATTACAGTTCATACGTTTTTAAACGAACTTTTTGCGTTCAAACTCACTATATATATTGAATATATTATATTCTACATTACGCCTAGCCTAAATTATTTAAAAAACCTCATATTACATTTCAGACTTTTCTGAACGAACTTTTTGTGCGCTAATTCACTGCATATACTGAATATACTATATTCTACACTACGCCTAGCCTAAATTTCTTAAAAAAACTTCATAATACAGTTCATACGTTTTTAAACGAACTTTTTGCGTTCAAACTCACTATATATATTGAATATATTATATTCTACATTACGCCTAGCCGAAATTTTTTAAAAAACCTCATATTACACTTCAAACTTTTCTGAACGAACATATTGTGCGCTAATTCACTACATATACTGAATATACTATATTCTACACTACGCCTAGCCTTAATTTCTTAAAAAAACCTACATTACAGTTCATACGTTTTTAAACGAACTTTTTGCGCTCAAATTCACTATATATATTGAATATACTATATTCTACACTACGCCTAGCCTAAATTATTTAAAAAACCTCATATTACACTTCATACATTTCTGAACGAACTTTTTGTCCGTTAATGCACTACATATACTGAATATACTATATTCTACACTACGCCTAGCCTTAATTTCTTAAAAAACCTACATTACAGTTCATACGTTTTTAAACGAACTTTTTGCGCTCAAATTCACTATATATATTGAATATACTATATTCTACACTACGCCTAGCCTAAATTATTTAAAAAACCTCATATTACACTTCATACTTTTCTGAACGAACTTTTTGTCCGTTAATGCACTACATATACTGAATATACTATATTCTACACTACGACTAGCCTTAATTTCTGAAAAAACCTACATTACAGTTCATACGTTTTTAAACGAACTTCTTGCGCTCAAATTCACTATATATATTGAATATAGTATATCCTACACTACGCTTAGCCTAAATTTCTTAAAAAACCTCATATTAAACTTCATACTTTTCTAAACGAACTTTTTGCGCTCAAATACACTAAATTTATTGAATATACTATATTCTACACTACGCCTAGCCTAAATTTCTTGAAAAACCTCATATTAAACTTCATACTCTTCTAAACGAACTTTTTGCGCTCAAATTCACTATATATATTGAATATAGTATATTCTACACTACGTCTAGCCTAAATTTCTTAAAAAACTTCATATTACAGTTCATACGTTTTTAAACGAACTTTTTGCGTTCAAACTCACTATATATATTGAATATATTATATTCTACATTACGCCTAGCCTAAATTATTTAAAAAACCTCATATTACATTTCAGACTTTTCTGAACGAACTTTTTGTGCGCTAATTCACTGCATATACTGAATATACTATATTCTACACTACGCCTAGCCTAAATTTCTTAAAAAAACTTCATAATACAGTTCATACGTTTTTAAACGAACTTTTTGCGTTCAAACTCACTATATATATTGAATATATTATATTCTACATTACGCCTAGCCGAAATTTTTTAAAAAACCTCATATTACACTTCAAACTTTTCTGAACGAACATATTGTGCGCTAATTCACTACATATACTGAATATACTATATTCTACACTACGCCTAGCCTTAATTTCTTAAAAAAACCTACATTACAGTTCATACGTTTTTAAACGAACTTTTTGCGCTCAAATTCACTATATATATTGAATATACTATATTCTACACTACGCCTAGCCTAAATTTCTTTAAAATTTCATATTACACTTCATACTTTTCTAAACGAACTTTTTGCTCTCAAATTTACTATATATATTGAATATACTATATTCTACACTACGCCTAGCCTAAATTTCTTAAAAAAACTATATTACAGTTCATACTTTTTTAATCGAACTTTTTGCGATCAAACTCACTATATATAATGACTATACTATATTCTACACGACGCCTAGCCTAAATTTCTAAAAAATCCTATATTACAGTTCATACGTATTTAAACGAACTTGTTGCGTTCAAATACACTATATATATATTGAATATAGTATATCCTACACTACGCTTAGCCTAAATTTCTTAAAAAACCTCATATTAAACTTCATACTTTTCTAAACGAACTTTTTGCGCTCAAATACACTAAATTTATTGAATATACTATATACTACACTACGCCTAGCCTAAATTTCTTGAAAAACCTCATATTAAACTTCATACTTTTCTAAACGAACTTTTTGCGCTCAAATTCACTATATATATTGAATATACTATATTCTACACTACGTCTAGCCTAAATTTCTTAAAAAACTTCATATTACAGTTCATACGTTTTTAAACGAACTTTTTGCGTTCAAACTCACTATATATATATTGAATATATTATATTCTACATTACGCCTAGCCGAAATTTTTTAAAAAATCTCATATTACATTTCAGACTTTTCTGAACGAACTTTTTGTGCGCTAATTCACTACATATACTGAATATACTATATTCTACACTACGCCTAGCCTAAATTTCTTAAAAAACCTACATTACAGTTCATACGTTTTTAAACGAACTTCTTGCGCTCAAATTCACTATATATATTGAATATACTATATTCTACACTACGCCTAGCCAAAATTTCTTTAAAATTTCATATTACACTTCATACTTTTCTAAACGAACTTTTTGCTCTCAAATTCACTATATATATTGAATATACTATATTCTACACTACGACTAGCCTAAATTTCTTAAAAAACTTCATATTACAGTTCATACGTTTTTAAACGAACTTTTTGTGCGCTAATTCACTACATATAATTAATATACTATATTCTACACTACGACTAGCCTTAATTTCTGAAAAAACCTACATTACAGTTCATACGTTTTTAAACGAACTTCTTGCGCTCAAATTCACTATATATATTGAATATACTATATTCTACACTACGCCTAGCCAAAATTTCTTTAAAATTTCATATTACACTTCATACTTTTCTAAACGAACTTTTTGCTCTCAAATTCACTATATATATTGAATATACTATATTCTACACTACGACTAGCCTTAATTTCTTAAAAAACCTCATATTAAACTTCATACTTTTCTAAACGAACTTTTTGCGCTCAAATACACTATATATTTTGAATATACTATATTCTACACTACGCCTAGCCTAAATTTCTTTAAAATTTCATATTACACTTCATACTTTTCTAAACGAACTTTTTGCTCTCAAATTCACTATATATATTGAATATACTATATTCTACACTACGACTAGCCTTAATTTCTTAAAAAACCTCATATTAAACTTCATACTTTTCTAAACGAACTTTTTGCGCTCAAATACACTATATATATTGAATATACTATATTCTACACTACGCCTAGCCTAAATTTCTTTAAAATTTCATATTACACTTCATACTTTTCGAAACGAACTTTTTGCTCTCAAATTCACTATATATAATTAATATACTATATTCTACACTACGCCTAGCCTAAATTTCTTAAAAAACCTACATTACAGTTCATACGTTTTTAAACGAACTTTTTGCGCTCAAATTCACTATATATATTGAATATACTATATTCTACACTACGCCTAGCCTAAATTTCTTAAAAAACTTCATATTACAGTTCATACGTTTTTAAACGAACTTTTTGTGCGCTAATTCACTACATATACTGAATATACTATATTCTACACTACGCCTAGCCTAAATTTCTTTAAAATTTCATATTACACTTCATACTTTTCTAAACGAACTTTTTGCTCTCGAATTCACTATATATATTGAATATACTATATTCTACACTACGCCTAGCCTAAATTTCTTAAAAAACTTCATATTACAGTTCATACGTTTTTAAACGAACTTTTTGTGCGCTAATTCACTACATATACTGAATATACTATATTCTACACTACGACTAGCCTTAATTTCTGAAAAAACCTACATTACAGTTCATACGTTTTTAAACGAACTTTTTGCGCTCAAATTCACTATATATATTGAATATACTATATTCTACACTGCGCCTAGCCTAAATTATTTAAAAAACCTCATATTACATTTCAGACTTTTCTGAACGAACTTTTTGTGCGCTAATTCACTACATATACTGAATATACTATATTCTACACTACGCCTAGCCTAAATTTCTTAAAAAAACATCATATTACAGTTCATACGTTTTTAAACGAACTTTTTGCGTTCAAACTCACTATATATATTGAATATATTATATTCTACATTACGCCTAGCCTAAATTATTTAAAAAACCTCATATTACATTTCAGACTTTTCTGAACGAACTTTTTGTGCGCTAATTCACTGCATATACTGAATATACTATATTCTACACTACGCCTAGCCTAAATTTCTTAAAAAAACTTCATAATACAGTTCATACGTTTTTAAACGAACTTTTTGCGTTCAAACTCACTATATATATTGAATATATTATATTCTACATTACGCCTAGCCGAAATTTTTTAAAAAACCTCATATTACACTTCAAACTTTTCTGAACGAACATATTGTGCGCTAATTCACTACATATACTGAATATACTATATTCTACACTACGCCTAGCCTTAATTTCTTAAAAAAACCTACATTACAGTTCATACGTTTTTAAACGAACTTTTTGCGCTCAAATTCACTATATATATTGAATATACTATATTCTACACTACGCCTAGCCTAAATTATTTAAAAAACCTCATATTACACTTCATACTTTTCTGAACGAACTTTTTGTCCGTTAATGCACTACATATACTGAATATACTATATTCTACACTACGCCTAGCCTTAATTTCTTAAAAAACCTACATTACAGTTCATACGTTTTTAAACGAACTTTTTGCGCTCAAATTCACTATATATATTGAATATACTATATTCTACACTACGCCTAGCCTAAATTATTTAAAAAACCTCATATTACACTTCATACTTTTCTGAACGAACTTTTTGTCCGTTAATGCACTACATATACTGAATATACTATATTCTACACTACGACTAGCCTTAATTTCTGAAAAAACCTACATTACAGTTCATACGTTTTTAAACGAACTTCTTGCGCTCAAATTCACTATATATATTGAATATAGTATATCCTACACTACGCTTAGCCTAAATTTCTTAAAAAACCTCATATTAAACTTCATACTTTTCTAAACGAACTTTTTGCGCTCAAATACACTAAATTTATTGAATATACTATATTCTACACTACGCCTAGCCTAAATTTCTTGAAAAACCTCATATTAAACTTCATACTCTTCTAAACGAACTTTTTGCGCTCAAATTCACTATATATATTGAATATAGTATATTCTACACTACGTCTAGCCTAAATTTCTTAAAAAACTTCATATTACAGTTCATACGTTTTTAAACGAACTTTTTGCGTTCAAACTCACTATATATATATTGAATATATTATATTCTACATTACGCCTAGCCGAAATTTTTTAAAAAACCTCATATTACACTTCAAACTTTTCTAAACGAACTTTTTGTCCTCTAATTCACTACATATACTGAATATACTGTATTCTACACAAGGCCTATACTAAATTTTCAAAATAACTTTATATATCACTTCATACTTTTCTAAACGAACTTTTTGCGCTCAAACTCACTATATATATTGAATATACTATATTCTACACTACGCCTAGCCTAAATTTCTTAAAAAACCTATATTACAGTTCATACGTTATTAAACGAACTTGTTGCGATCAAATACACTATATATATTGAATATAGTATATTCTACACTACGCTTAGCCTAAATTTCTTAAAAAACCTCATATTACACTTCAAACTTTTCTAAACGAACTTTTTGCGCGCTAATTCACTACATATACTGAATATACTATATTCTACACTACGACTAGCCTTAATTTCTTAAAAAACCTACATTACAGTTCATACGTTTTTAAACGAACTTCTTGCGCTCAAATTCACTATATATATTGAATATACTATATTCTACACTACGCCTAGCCTAAATTTCTTTAAAATTTCATATTACACTTCATACTTTTCTAAACGAACTTTTTGCTCTCAAATTCACTATATATATTGAATATACTATATTCTACACTACGCCTAGCCTAAATTTCTTAAAAAAACTATATTACAGTTCATACTTTTTTAATCGAAGTTTTTGCGATCAAACTCACTATATATAATGACTATACTATATTCTACACGACGCCTAGCCTAAATTTCTAAAAAATCCTATATTACAGTTCATACGTATTTAAACGAACTTGTTGCGTTCAAATACACTATATATATATTGAATATAGTATATCCTACACTACGCTTAGCCTAAATTTCTTAAAAAACCTCATATTACACTTCAAACTTTTCTAAACGAACTTTTTGCGCGCTAATTCACTACATATACTGAATATACTATATTCTACACTACGACTAGCCTTAATTTCTTAAAAAACCTACATTACAGTTCATACTTTTCTAAACGAACTTTTTGCGCTCAAATACACTAAATTTATTGAATATACTATATTCTACACTACGCCTAGCCTAAATTTCTTGAAAAACCTCATATTAAACTTCATACTCTTCTAAACGAACTTTTTGCGCTCAAATTCACTATATATATTGAATATACTATATTCTACACTACGTCTAGCCTAAATTTCTTAAAAAACTTCATATTACAGTTCATACGTTTTTAAACGAACTTTTTGCGTTCAAACTCACTATATATATATTGAATATATTATATTCTACATTACGCCTAGCCGAAATTTTTTAAAAAACCTCATATTACACTTCAAACTTTTCTAAACGAACTTTTTGTCCTCTAATTCACTACATATACTGAATATACTGTATTCTACACAAGGCCTATACTAAATTTTCAAAATAACTTTATATATCACTTCATACTTTTCTAAACGAACTTTTTGCGCTCAAACTCACTATATATATTGAATATACTATATTCTACACTACGCCTAGCCTAAATTTCTTAAAAAACCTATATTACAGTTCATACGTTATTAAACGAACTTGTTGCGATCAAATACACTATATATATTGAATATAGTATATTCTACACTACGCTTAGCCTAAATTTCTTAAAAAACCTCATATTAAACTTCATACTTTTCTAAACGAACTTTTTGCGCTCTAATACACTAAATTTATTGAATATACTATATTCTACACTACGCTTAGCCTAAATTTCTTAAAAAACCTCATACTTTTCTAAACGAACTTTTTGCGCTCAAATTCACTATATATATTGAATATACTATATTCTACAATACGCCTAGCCTAAATTTCTTAAAAAACTTCATATTACAGTTCATACGTTTTTAAACGAACTTTTTGCGTTCAAGCTCACTATATATATTGAATATATTATATTCTACACTACGCCTAGCCTAAATTATTTAAAAAATCTCATATTACATTTCAGACTTTTCTGAACGAACTTTTTGTGCGCTAATTCACTACATATACTGAATATACTATTTTCTACACTACGCCTAGCCTATATTTCTTAAAAAACCTATATTACACTTCGTACTTTTCTAAACGAACATTTTGCGCTCAAATTCACTACATATACTGAATATACTATATTCTACACTACGACTAGCCTTAATTTCTGAAAAAACCTACATTACAGTTCATACGTTTTTAAACGAACTTCTTGCGCTCAAATTCACTATATATATTGAATATACTATATTCTACACTACGCCTAGCCTAAATTTCTTTAAAATTTCATATTACACTTCATACTTTTCTAAACGAACTTTTTGCTCTCAAATTCACTATATATATTGAATATACTATATTCTACACGACGCCTAGCCTAAATTTCTTAAAAAAACTATATTACAGTTCATACTTTTTTAATCGAACTTTTTGCGATCAAACTCACTATATATAATGACTATACTATATTCTACACGACGCCTAGCCTAAATTTCTAAAAAATCCTATATTACAGTTCATACGTATTTAAACGAACTTGTTGCGTTCAAATACACTATATATATATTGAATATAGTATATCCTACACTACGCTTAGCCTAAATTTCTTAAAAAACCTCATATTAAACTTCATACTTTTCTAAACGAACTTTTTGCGCTCAAATACACTAAATTTATTGAATATACTATATTCTACACTACGCCTAGCCTAAATTTCTTGAAAAACCTCATATTAAACTTCATACTTTTCTAAACGAACTTTTTGCGCTCAAATTCACTATATATATTGAATATACTATATTCTACACTACGTCTAGCCTAAATTTCTTAAAAAACTTCATATTACAGTTCATACGTTTTTAAACGAACTTTTTGCGTTCAAACTCACTATATATATATATTGAATATATTATATTCTACATTACGCCTAGCCGAAATTTTTTAAAAAATCTCATATTACATTTCAGACTTTTCTGAACGAACTTTTTGTGCGCTAATTCACTACATATACTGAATATACTATATTCTACACTACGACTAGCCTTAATTTCTGAAAAAACCTACATTACAGTTCATACGTTTTTAAACGAACTTCTTGCGCTCAAATTCACTATATATATTGAATATACTATATTCTACACTACGCCTAGCCAAAATTTCTTTAAAATTTCATATTACACTTCATACTTTTCTAAACGAACTTTTTGCTCTCAAATTCACTATATATATTGAATATACTATATTCTACAATACGACTAGCCTAAATTTCTTAAAAAACTTCATATTACACTTCATACTTTTCTAAACGAACTTTTTGCGCCCAAATTCACTATATATAATTAATATACTATATTCTACACTACGTCTAGCCTTAATTTTTTAAAAAACCTATATTACAGTTCATACGTTTTTAAACGAACTTTTTGCGTTCAAACTCACTATATATATTGAATATATTATATTCTACACTACGCCTAGCCTAAATTATTTAAAAAACCTCATATTACATTTCATACTTTTCTGAACGAACTTTTTGTGCGCTAATTCACTAAATATACTGAATATACTATATTCTACACTACGACTAGCCTTAATTTCTTAAAAAACCTCATATTAAACTTCATACTTTTCTAAAGGAACTTTTTGCGCTCAAATACACTATATATATTGAATATACTATATTCTACACTACGCCTAGCCTAAATTTCTTTAAAATTTCATATTACACTTCATACTTTTCTAAACGAACTTTTTGCTCTCAAATTCACTATATATAATTAATATACTATATTCTACACTACGCCTAGCCTAAATTTCTTAAAAAAACTTCATATTACAGTTCATACGTTTTTAAACGAACTTTTTGCGTTCAAACTCACTATATATATTGAATATATTATATTCTACATTACGCATAGTCGAAATTTTTTGAAAAACCTCATATTACACTTCAAACTTTTCTGAACGAACTTTTTGTGCCCTAATTCACTACATATACTGAATATACTATATTCTACACTACGCCTACCCTTAATTTCTTAAAAAACCTACATTACTGTTCATACGTTTTTAAACGAACTTTTTGCGCTCAAATTCACTATATATATTGAATATACCCTAATAGCACAAAAACATTATAAAAATATTTTTAAAATATTTTATATCATGAATGAAATATTTCTGCAATTATTTCAAGCATATTTATAAAATATTGTTACAATCTTATTTGTCCTAGGGTAAAAATATTTCGCAGAAATATTTTAATATAATATATCTAACATATTTTTTAAACATTTTTAAAATATTTTAAAACATTTTAATACCTTTTAAAACATTTATAGAATATTGTGAAAATATTTTAAACTATTTATTTGTTAATCAATTATCAAATATTTTAAAAAGATTTTAAAACTGTTTTTATAATATTTTAAAATGTTTATAGAAGTTATTAAAATATTTTAGTAATATTTTTAAAATATTTTTTGCGTTTCTTTTTTAAAACTTTTAATACGTTTTAAAAACATTTTAAAATGTTTCAAGATATTTGAAAACATTTATTAGATATTTTTAAATTATTCTATAACAGTTATTTATTGATCCACGTACAAATATTTTAGAAAGATTTCGAAATGTTTTCATAATATTTTAAAATGTTTATAAAAGTTATTAAAATATTTTAGTAATATTTTTAAAATATTTTTTGCGTTTCTTTTTTAAAACTTTTAATACGTTTAAAAAACATTTTAAAATGTTTCAAGATATTTGAAAACATTTCGAAATCTTTCTAAAATATTTGTACGTGGATCAATAAATAACTATTCTAGAATATTTTAAAAATATCTAATAAATGTTTTGAAATATCTTGAGACATTTTAAAATATTTTTTAAACGTATTAAAAGTTTTAACAAAGAAACGCGAAATCTTTATCGTCAAAGTCAAAACTTTGAAACAAAAACAAAAAATAAAAATTTTTACTGTATATCAAATCGTATAAAAACGATACCTGCGCATATTATCTACACCTTCAATTACAATGTAGAAATTTTCAAAGCTTTTAAAGATAACAGGGGTTAAAAGTGTCGGTCTGCCGGATTATTGTCTAGCTTATTATTATCTAGCTTTCGTTTTATTCCGTCAATGTCTGGATAATGATGAATTGCTATTACCGAACGGATATGTGAAAACGTGAGTTATTTTTCCAACGGGGAGCACTGACCCGTGAACTTTTGTATACTGCATTGGAAACGGTTAATTTATTGACGTTTGCGCGTGTCACTTATTAAGATAAATCTGAATAAAAGATAAAACTAGCGTTGCTTCATACATAATTCTTGTTGGTATTAAAAAAATTCGCGTATCTCATGTGATTTATACGGGGATTAATGTCGGTATTTATCATAATTTTACTGAAATATCAGTTACATAAGTGCCACAACAAACGCGCGAATCAGCAGTTCTATTTCCTGGAGTGTCAGCCCTAGATGTCCATATTTTTTGTGCACGAAACTATAAGGTACTTGCGTACCAGAGTCATGCAAACAATGATGAATAACTTTAAGATGGATTGATGACTGGATGCTATTGAAAGTATTAATAAAGCGTAATCTTTGTAGAGAATTTATTTGGGAAAATCAGTTATAAAATGCACTTTTTCTTGTTTTTGAATGCACCCGCAGAAATTTACTTGTTACGGCGAGAAAACTTAGTTCCGCGTAAAGTTATTCTAAAAGAAAAATTAAAGAAAGAAGTATACGGATCGTTATTATGCTCGTTAGCAAACAAATCCATAATGAATCAATTTTGTTCATTCTTTTTTCCGTGATCTAGTTTATAGCATCAGTTTCTATATATAGTTCTATAATAACTCGTAATACTGCAATGAGAAATCTAGAAAAAAAACGCTTACTTTTTTTTTAATAATACTTATTTTCTTAATGTTATGAACAATAAGAAAATTTTTTTAACGTCAATCTTTATCGTCAAAGTCAAAACTTTGAAACACAAACAAAAAATAAAAATTTTTACTTTATATCAAATCGTATAAAAACGATACCTGCGCATATTATATACACCTTAAATTGTAATCTAGAAATTTTCAAAGCTTTTAAAAATAATAACTCTATAATCATTCAATTTTTTACGAACTCGTAATACTGCACTGAGAAATTTAGAAAAAAAAAACGCTTACTTATTTACTCAATGCTACGTGCTCAACAATAAGAACGTTTTAAAACGTTAATCTTTATCGTCAAAGTCAAAACTTTGAATCGAAAACAAATAAAAATTGTACTTTAAATCAAATCGTATCAAAACGATATCTGCGCATATAATCTACACTTAAATCTAGAAGTTTTCAAAACTTTCAACAACTCTATAATTATTTAACTTTGTTCCTTCTCTTTTTCACGATCTAGTTTAGCTTTACGGCCAGCCAACCAACTTCCAATTTGTCCTCTAGCATCCGTTTCTGTATAAGTTTCTGTCGTTACTTGTAATATTGTGCCTGAAAATTTGAAAACGAAACGCTTACTTTTGGCTTTTTTATTTTTTTCACTGATAATAATTTTGATTTAAATCGCCTTGAATAATATAATAGCTTAATGATTCATCAAACATATAATCGTAAAAAAATATATTCAACTTACCCAACATAACTTGAGCAATTTTTAAATCTTGTAATTTCTCTTTCCCTTTCTGGCCCTTCCAACTGTACTTTGAACCCAAGCTATCTGTCATTATCTTTTCCATAATCGTATTTGTTTTAATACGATCATCTCGACCACCGAGACATTTTAATAGTTCTATCTGAAATTGCAAACAAAATATATTATTTTATAAACTGTAAAATGTTTATTATTTTATTCTATACTAAATTAAATTACCAAGCTTTCTTCGATTTCTGAATCCTTTTCAATCTTCTTGCTATATGCTTCAAACGTCCCCGCATCCTTAAATGGTAAAACTGTTGACCAGTCAAACTTTTTTGTTTTACCAGAACGACATTTTTTAGATGAATCAAAACGTTGCCGCTTAATTTCTTCAATCTCTGTGCTTTGCTTACTCAATAGATATATTATTTCTTTAAAGTATGCTGTGAAAAATAAGAAACCAATAATTGAAGAAATAGTTACTTATGAAGTTTTGAATATTTATTATGCATTACCTATATTTAATGCTCCTTCATCTTCTCCAGCTTTGGTTTCTATTTGACTTATAGATTTGGCATAACGATTCTCTATTTCTTCATCTCGCGTTAATACTCTTGAACTTCTTGGGGGGAGGCGTGCCTTTATAGGAGTTTGATCACCATCAGATTCCTGTGTTTGTTTACTTGTTCGTCGATCTTCGATGTTTGCTACAACAGCATCCTTGCCAATGCTTAGCACGGCATCCTTTTCTTTTTCATTATATCTTCTACCTTTGGGTGTTTCATTTTCTACACCTAAATATAAAATTATTCCATTTAATCATTCTAAAATTTGTGAAAATATATATTTAGATTAATTATTATAACAGTTAAATTAATACCTGCAGTATTTGTAGGATTTGTAATCTCTGGCGAATTACTCCTCGAAGCAATACCATTTGCGATGTCTTTCAGGATTGTTGAAGTTGAACGTATATTTAATGGCGAAGGTTCTTTTCCATCATCATTTTGAGATTGGAAATTAACATTTAATTGTGGTGGTGTTTCAATCTCGGAATCATTTTTTTCCGAAAACGTATCACTACTGTTGTAATCCTTAGATTGTTTATCTGAAGTTTTGTTTTCTTTAATTGTTTTAAACCGTTTAACAGGTCGTTTTTCTGGGGTATTTTTCTCCGAGTCTTCACTAGAACTTTTACTCTTCTTCCTAGCGCGTTTTTGCCGCGTTGATTTGTAAGCACTAGCATCTTTTATTATATCATCAGCATCGGAAGTAGTGACTAGTAGCTTCAAGTTGTCAAGTGCTTCTTGATAGTCACCTAAAATATTTGGGCATAATAAAATAAATAGTTTGCCAGTAACAGAGATTGTTATTTATGTGCAATATTTGACACTATGAAAAAATTATAAATGCATCAATTTCGTTGTTTGCTGCACAAGTAATTAAAAACTAAGATCTCTTTGATACGTTTTGGTCTCAAAGCTTTTAACCAACTCTAAAAAATATTAAGTTACGATTTAATTTATTAGCTTACTTGCTTGTCCGCGTACTTTTATCACGTTATAATTGCTCCACTTTTTCTTATCAGGATTCTCCATCTCGATAACTGCTCTGTCAACTTTGAATTGTCCTTTGTATGGTGGCCAATAACAACATTTATCATGGTTGTGCAACCAAAATGTTGGCACAACCGACATTGAATGGTCACTGAACTCCACTATCTTATATTTTGCTGTGGTCATCGTGGATTCCGGGCTGTTGATTCATATGATAAGAAGATTAATAATTTATTTATAATAAAATATAATATGGAGGAATAAAATATTTGCAGGATAAGCAAACATAAAATGTCAGATAACATATTTTATAAAATTTTAAAAATCACGATTCAACACATTATATTTTTAAAATATTTTAGAATCTTTCACATGTTAGTAAAATATTTTCAAAATATTTTTTTAGGATTTTTTAAAAATAATTTTAAGAAATATTCTTAAAAGATGTTGAATGATTTCAATATCTTTTTAAAGCCACTATATTTTCTATAGAATATCCTGACCTTTTTAAGTAAAAATAATAACAGTGGCTGCGTGTGAAAAAATGAAAATCTGGTTTTTTGAAAAAGCTACTTTTTCAGTTATTGGCGTTTCTGTAAAACATCTTGAGAAAAATTATTAAATAAAAAAAATAATTTTTGAATACAGTGGCAGAATTGTATTTGTTATTATTCTTTATTTATTTATAATTTATTCATGAAACTTATACATTTTAAGCTTCAAAAATATCTAAATTTTGAATAATTAGATAGTATTTTTTTGATTCAATTTGTACGTATGTAACAATGGCATGATGTAACTTTTATCCTTGTATTGTATATTCACTAATTTTGCTTCTATCTTTGCACATTTCCACATTTTCAACTTATCATCTAATTTCACTACATGTGACTTTAAGTTTGAAGACTTACAAGGTTTGTTATATACATCGTCGACTGGTTGCAATTGTTTTCCAATTACGTACATGATATTATTGTACCGAACGAAATTATAAACTTTCACGTAATCACCATTTATTAAAACGCAATCGTCTTTTTTGCTAGAAACTTTAATGCAATAATTATTGTAAAACAATACTCTATATTGATCAGTACATTGTCTAGTGGTAACCGGACCACCATTATGTGGCTTTTTGAATGTTTGGATGCTGCTGTTATTTATTGCTATATTTGTATTTTCAATAGTTCCATTTTCACGTTCGGAAACTCTTTTAGCAATTTGCTGTAATGGCTTGTCATATTTGCGGATCATGGTTTTTAATTTAAAAATACTGTTTTCAAAGCGGAACGCACTGAAGCGATCGAGATGACCAAATCTACGTACATCATCGACAAGATGCAAAACATTATGAACGTTGTGAGCTATGTAATTTGTACCATAAATCTTTTCAAAAGTTTTAACGAAATATTTTAAAAGATTTTCGGCGTAATTTAGATAGTCTTCTGACTTCGAATAAAGAGGACTTACTAATATCGTTATCGCTACGTGTAGAGAAAGAAAATTTTGAAACATATTTTTACGTAAGACGTTTTTTAGCACTATCGGCCCCGTATACAATAAAAATTGACGATATTCTGTGGCCTTCCAATTTTTTACACTTTTTAATGTTCTAGGTTTTCTTGCTAATTCAGAAGGTAACGTTTCCCGAAAACTTATCAACGCATCTGAAATAATGTTTCTATCCATAGTGGATAATTTGAACTGCAAAGGCTTATGTGTCCAAAATAACAATAATTTTTTCATAACCCCTAAACAAATTAAATGCATATAATCAAGTAATACATTTGTGACGAGTCCAAATGATGGTATTTTATTAAGAATTGTTTCTTTATGTTGATATTCCGGATAATATTCAAAATTTCTAAATTTATCATCAGATCTTAAAGATGCTGTTGGTTCGTTTGGAAAACAGACTCTATCAGTATATGTGCCTTCGATATCACATTTTGTGCAACTATTATAACCAGTTGGATATGAAATATTCAAGACCATTGATTTCGCAGGAGTATCGCAAACAAGCCCATCAATCTGAACATTGAACAATTTCCCTTTACATTAAATTTCTTTTTTATTTATTTCAACAGCTTCATCAACGAAAGGTTTTAAAAATTCATTAGCATCTGTAGGTTTATGATCCCCGTAAAAAATTCCTATTGGTCGAACTGTTTGTTGACTTATTTCGCTACATAAAATAGGCCAAAGAGTTTTTTCCGATGATTTTCCGGTTGGAGCTCCATCAGTATTAATAAGCAACCTTAGATCAGATTTGTTATTTCCACATTTGATTATTTCTGAAGCTATTTTAAGAATCGCATTTTTCAAGCCAAAATGATAATAATCCCCTCCTGCAAGTCTAACTGTCTTTATATTTCTCGGGGTAGACAATAATGTTCTCGAATCAAGAGGAAAACGTTCGTTAGCATTATATTTATTTAAAATTTTTAATAATGCTGTAAGCGAAGTGTGCATAATATTATATTGAATTGCCCAATGTTTTATTTCGCATACAAAATTACTTGAAACCGTTTCGCGTTGAGATATGTCGTAAGCTATTTCATCACTATCGCTGCTGGCATTTGATGAATTTTCATCAGAATCGATTGAACTATATCTATACGAATAGTCACTATTCGATGATTCGCTACCAGAACCTGCACTTTCGAATGATTCTACTTCACAATGAAGATCGGCATTATTCTCAATTTCACTTATTGAAACTGGAATGTCACCATCAGAGGTACAGGAACGTGCATTATTAACATCCAAATCCACATTATTTATAGGAGAATTCAAAGATATCTCTTGTACCAGGCCAAGCTGATTTAATCGACTTTCTACCCTCGCTAGAGATAAACTTTTTAATTTTTGCACTCTTCGTCGAGCGGATCTTTTCATAGAAGTTGTTTTATTTCCAGACATAGTTTTTTATATTTATAAAAAAAATCTGCAAAAAAAAAAAAATCTAATGCATTGAATTTAAACAATCTCTCTAAATTTGTTAATTCAAATTACATAATATAATAAAATAAACATTGATGACTTGGTTCGGTCAAGTTAAATAATATGAAGTGCTTGCGTATTACATAAACTATGGAGGAGGCCTCTTTTAAATCTAATACATTAAAGTATTAATAAAAACAAAATTAATTAGCTGATAGTTATCCTAATCTTCTAACCTCAAATAAGCCTACCTGTTACTGCACGCCAAATTTTTTAAGTCAGATCACAATGCAACCAATATATGAACAAATTTTATACCTCTGGGGCATAAAGGTTAGAAAAAATATCATTGAATCTCTGTTAAATATGACAAATCAGTCAACGCTAGCCAGAAAGTGAAACCTCGCACCAACTTTTTTAAGCCAGATCTCAATGCATCAAGAATTGCATTAGTTTGTGCATACAGTATGTTGAGGTATGGCATTTCTAAGTTGCTTGCAAAATTTCAGACCTCTGGGGCATGCAGATCAGGAGAAACACTATGAAATGTCTGTTGAATCTGACTAATCAGTCCACGCCAGCCAAAAAGTGAAACCTCGCACCAACTTTTTTAAGCCAGATCTCAATGCATCAAGAATTGCATTAGTTTGTGCATACAGTATGTTGAGGTATGGCATTTCTAAGTTGCTTGCAAAATTTCAGACCTCTGGGGCGTGTAGATTAGCAGAAATAGTATAAAATGTCTCTTGAATCTGACTAATCATTCGACGCCAGCCAGAAAGTGAAACCTCGCACCAACTTTTTGAAGCCGGATCTCAATGCAGCAAGAATTGCATTAATTTGTGCATACATTATGTTGAGGTAGGGCTTGTATAAGTTGCATGCAAAATTTTAGCCCTCTGGGGCTTACAGGTTAGGAAAAATATCATCTAATGTCTGCTGAATCTGACAAAGGATTTGACGCCAGCCAGAAACTGAAACCTCGCATCAACTTTTTTAGGCCAGATCTTAATGCAGCAAGAATTGCATTAAGTTGTGCATACGTTATGTTGAGTCATGGCATTTGTAAGTTGCTTGCAAAATTTCAAACCTCTGGAGCGTGCAGATTAGCAGAAATAGTATAAAATGTCTCTTGAATCTGACTAATCATTCGACGCCAGCCAGAAAGTGAAACCCCGCACCAACTTTTAAGCCAGATCTCAATGCATCAAGAATTGCTTTGATTTGCACATATACCATGTTGAGATAGGGCTTTTCTAAGTTGCATGGAAAATTTTAGACTTCTAGGGCTTGCCGGTTAGGAGGAATATCATTAAATGTATGCTGAATTTATCACTTTTCACTTCACTTTTCGCCAGCCAGAAAGTAAAACCCTGCACTAACTTTTTTTAAGCCAGATTATAATGCATGAAGAATTGCATTGTTTCGCACATAAATCATGTTGAGATGGACCAAGGATAAGGAGAGAATGAAAAGGAGGATGAATGTTCTTACATTATTATTCTATAGGTTAGAAATGTTTAAAAAATCAAGAATGAAATTTACCGTTTGAACTATACTTCTCCCTTGCTTCTTCTCGATAAGAGTCCGTCCTCCTGGTTTCGCGGTATTTTGTGTAGGTATAGCCTTTGTCGGACGGTATATAGGTATCGTATCGTGTTCGTCGTACTTCTTTGTCAGCTCACTGTAACAAAATAAAGATAATCACAGAATTGTATAAATATTAATAGATATGATGACTGGTGACAAATATTATTACACTATCTATTGCACATTTTCATACTTACATGCGAAAAATAAATTCGATTCACGATCTCTTGTAAGTAGGTATGCGACAGATCAGTCATCTTTAGATGTAAGCTCCGCCATTTGCATACACCCAGATAACATAGGTCACAACGCCGCGTCATAGCGTGCCCACAGTATTTTGGACTTTGGTCACTCTCGCGTTACCGATCGTTGGTAAAAGTTCGACACTTTGTTAATCGCACCACGTGGCGGCAAATTTTGAAATATCGGGACAGAAATTTCTTTGTTATTTCTTACCACGATTTATGAAAATTAGGAATATTAAAACCATGCAATTAATTCTTTTGCAATGACTTGTAGGACAATGCTATTTTAGGTGTGTAATTAATATCGTTGCTAACAAAATTTAGCATTTCTATGTTGTGCAGAGCATATCTCATTTTTTTACAAGTTAAGTTGTCAATCAAATTCGGTAACCCGATTCTAAATTTTAACTAAAATTAATTAATTAATCAAACTGACAAAATCATCTTTTCGCCCGCGAATCAACGTGCTGAATCAATGATTAAAAAATTGTTTAAAAATTATTTATTCATTATTACTTTTTAGTTACATACTAATTATCGAGCAATGAATTAAATATAAGAATTTCAGCAATATTTATTGTTCATCAAAAATTATTTGGTACATAATGCAAAATTTTGTAATATTAAAAGAAAATACATTGTTTGTTGGAATTTTTTATAAAAATTATATATAAATATTTGCGATGTAACGGGCGGGGCATTTATAAAATCATTTTAAATGTACTATAATATTCATCAAATATATTTTGTTGTAAAAGTAAAATCTATTATTTAACTATTCTTAAGATATTTTAAAACATTTTATCATAATCTTTTTGAATCATTTATGATAAGATTTTTATAAAATGTGCACAAATATTGGCAAATAGATTTAAAAAAATAACACTTTGGAATGTTTCTAAAACCTACTGCAATATTTTTTAAACATATTTTATTTTGAAAGAAGTAAAAGGTATTATTAAAATATTCTGAAATATTGTATAATAATGTATTTTAATCATTTAAGATAATATTTATTCAAAATATGCATAAATATTGGCAAATATATTTATAACAATATAATTTTAAAATATTTCTAAAACCTATCGTAATATTTTTACAAACATATTTTATTTTGAAAGAAGTAAAATATACTATTGAAATATTCATAAAATATTCTGAAATATTGTATAACAATGTATTTTATTCATTTAAGATAATATTTTTATTAAAGATGCACAAATATTGGTGCATATATTGCAACAATATTTTGTTCCGATATTTTAAAAATGTTTTTTAATATTTTCGAAATATCTTTTATAAAAAAAAAAAAAATGTTTAAAGAAAATATTTTTGGAACATAATAAAATATTTTCGTAAGACATTCCACGATATTTTTTGGAAATATTATGATAAAATATCTATGAAATATTAAAATATATGTTTTTATTATATTTTAGTTTTAAACAAAAAAAATGTTCTAAATAAATGTTTCTATAATCTTTTAATATATTTCACACTAATATTATGTATGCTATATTTTACAAAAATTTTGAAAATATTTTGTTTCTTTATTTTATAAAAATCTTTTATTTTTAATCTTATAATATTCTCTAAATGTTTCAAAAATATTTCAAAATATATGAATCTTTTGAAATATTGTGTGCTGTTAGGGTACTATATTCTAAACTACGCCTAGCCTAAATTTTTTAAAAAACCTCATATTACAGTTCATACGTTCTTAAACGAACTTGTTGCGCTCAAATTCACTATATATATTGAATATACTATATTCTACACTACGCCTAGCCTTAATTTCTTAAAAAACCTACATTACACTTCAAACTTTTCTGAACGAACTTTTTGTGCGCTAATTCACTACATATACTGAATATACTATATTCTACACTACGCCTAGCCTTAATTTCTTAAAAAACCTACATTACACTTCAAACTTTTCTGAACGAACTTTTTGTGCGCTAATTCACTACATATACTGAATATACTATATTCTACACTACGCCTAGCCTTAATTTCTTAAAAAACCTACATTACACTTCAAACTTTTCTAAACGAACTTTTTGTCCTCTAATTCACTACATATACTGAATATACTGTATTCTACACAAGGCCTATACTAAATTTTCAAAATAACTTTATATATCACTTCATACTTTTCTAAACGAACTTTTTGCGCTCAAATTCACTATATATATTGAATATACTATATTCTACATTACGCCTAGTCGAAATTTTGTAAAAAACCTATATTACACTTCAAACTTTTCTGAACGAACTTTTTGTGCGCTAATTCACTACATATACTGAATATACTATATTCTACACTACGCCTAGCCTTAATTTCTTAAAAAACCTACATTACACTTCATACTTTTCTAAACGAACTTTTTGCGTTCATACTCACTATATATATATTGAATATATTATATTCTACATTACGCCTAGCCTAAATTTCTTAAAAAACTTCATATTACATTTCATACTTTTCTAAATGAACTTTTTGCGCTCAAAATCACTATATATAATTAATATACTATATTCTACACTACGCATAGCCTTAATTTCTTAAAAAACCTATATTACAGTTCATACGTTTTTAAACGAACTTTTTGCGCTCAAATTCACTATATATATTGAATATACTATATTCTACACTACGCCTAGCCTAAATTTTTTAAGAACCCTCATATTACAGTTCATACGTTATTAAACGAACTTGTTGCGTTCAAATACACTATATATATTGAATATAGTATATTCTACACTACGCTTAGCCTAAATTTCTTAAAAAACCTCATATTACACTTCATACTTTTCTAAACGAAATTTTTGCTCTCAAATTCACTATATATATTGAATATACTATATTCTACACTACGACTAGCCTTAATTTCTGAAAAAACCTACATTACAGTTCATACGTTTTTAAACGAACTTCTTGCGCTCAAATTCACTATATATATTGAATATACTATATTCTACACTACGCCTAGCCAAAATTTCTTTAAAATTTCATATTACATTTCATACTTTTCTGAATGAACTTTTTGTGCGCTAATTCACTACATATACTGAATATACTATATTCTACACTACGCCTATCCTAAATTTCTTAAAAAACGTCATATTACAGTTCATACTTTTTTAAACGAACTTTTTGCGTTCAAACTCACTATATATATTGAATATATTATATTCTACACTACGCCTAGCCTAAATTATTTAAAAAACCTCATATTACATTTCATACTTTTCTGAACGAACTTTTTGTGCGCTAATTCACTACATATACTGAATATACTATATTCTACACTACGCCTATCCTAAATTTCTTAAAAAACGTCATATTACAGTTCATACTTTTTTAAACGAACTTTTTGCGTTCAAACTCACTATATATATTGATTATAGTATATTCTACAATACGCTTAGCCTAAATTTCTTAAAAAACCTCATACTTTTCTAAACGAACTTTTTGCGCTCAAATACACTATATATACTGAATATACTGTATTCTACACAAGGCCTATACAAAATTTTCAACATAACTTTATATATCACTTCATACTTTTTCGAACAACGTTTTTGCACTTAAAATCACAATATATATTGAATATACTATATTCTACACTACGCCTAGCCTAAATTTCTTAAAAAACCTATATTACAGTTCATACTTTTTTAAACGAACTTTTTGCGATCAAATCACTATATATATTGAATATACTATATTCTACACTACGCCTTACCTAAATTTCTTAAAAAACCTATATTACATTTCAAACTTTTCTAAACGAACTTTTTGCGCTCAAAATCACTATATATAATTAATATACTATATTCTACACTACGCCTAGCCTTAATTTCTTAAAAAACCTACATTACAGTTCATACGTTTTTAAACGAACATTTTGCGCTCAAATTCACTATATATATTGAATATACTATATTCTACACTACGCCTAGCCTAAATTATTTAAAAAACCTCATATTACACTTCATACTTTTCTGAACGAACTTTTTGTCCGTTAATGCACTACATATACTGAATATACTATATTCTACACTACGCTTAGCCTAAATTTCTTAAAAAACTTCATATTACATTTCATACTTTTCTGAACGAACTTTTTGTGCGCTAATTCACTACATATACTATATTCTACACTACGTCTATCCTAAATTTCTTAAAAAACGTCATATTACAGTTCATACTTTTTTAAACGAACTTTTTGCGTTCAAACTCACTATATATATTGAATATATTATATTCTACACTACGCCTAGCCGAAATTTTTTAAAAAACCTCATATTACATTTCAAACTTTTCTAAACGAACTTTTTGCGCTCAAAATCACTATATATAATTAATATACTATATTCTACACTACGCCTAGCCTTAATTTCTTAAAAAACCTATATTACAGTTCATACGTTTTTAAACGAACTTTTTGCGCTCAAATACACTATATATATTGAATATATTCTACACTACGCCTAGCCTTAATTTCTTAAAAAACCTACATTACAGTTCATACGTTTTTAAACGAAGATTTTGCGCTCAAATTCACTATATATATTGAATATACTATATTCTACACTACGCCTAGCCTAAATTATTTAAAAAACCTCATATTACACTTCATACTTTTCTGAACGAACTTTTTGTCCCTTAATGCACTACATATACTGAATATACTACTATATTACAGTTCATACGTTTTTAAACGAACTTTTTGCGCTCAAATACACTATATATATTGAATATATTCTACACTACGCCTAGCCTTAATTTCTTAAAAAACCTACATTACAGTTCATACGTTTTTAAACGAACATTTTGCGCTCAAATTCACTATATATATTGAATATACTATATTCTACACTACGCCTAGCCTTAATTTCTTAAAAAACCTATATTACAGTTCATACGTTTTTAAACGAACTTTTTGCGCTCAAATACACTATATATATTGAATATATTCTACACTACGCCTAGCCTTAATTTCTTAAAAAACCTACATTACAGTTCATACGTTTTTAAACGAACATTTTGCGCTCAAATTCACTATATATATTGAATATACTATATTCTACACTACGCCTAGCCTAAATTATTTAAAAAACCTCATATTACACTTCATACTTTTCTGAACGAACTTTTTGTCCGTTAATGCACTACATATACTGAATATACTATATTCTACACTACGCTTAGCCTAAATTTCTTAAAAAACTTCATATTACATTTCATACTTTTCTGAACGAACTTTTTGTGCGCTAATTCACTACATATACTGAATATACTATATTCTACACTACGCCTATCCTAAATTTCTTAAAAAACGTCATATTACAGTTCATACTTTTTTAAACGAACTTTTTGCGTTCAAACTCACTATATATATTGAATATATTATATTCTACACTACGCCTAGCCGAAATTTTTTAAAAAACCTCATATTACATTTCAAACTTTTCTAAACGAACTTTTTGCGCTCAAAATCACTATATATAATTAATATACTATATTCTACACTACGCCTAGCCTTAATTTCTTAAAAAACCTATATTACAGTTCATACGTTTTTAAACGAACTTTTTGCGCTCAAATACACTATATATATTGAATATATTCTACACTACGCCTAGCCTTAATTTCTTAAAAACCTACATTACAGTTCATACGTTTTTAAACGAACATTTTGCGCTCAAATTCACTATATATATTGAATATACTATATTCTACACTACGCCTAGCCTAAATTATTT
This sequence comes from Nasonia vitripennis, assembly GCF_009193385.2. Taxonomy (NCBI): domain Eukaryota; kingdom Metazoa; phylum Arthropoda; class Insecta; order Hymenoptera; family Pteromalidae; genus Nasonia; species Nasonia vitripennis. Next base: position 52,137 of record NW_022279916.1, read on the forward strand.
AAAAAACCTCATATTACACTTCATACTTTTCTGAACGAACTTTTTGTCCGTTAATGCACTACATATACTGAATATATTATATTCTACATTACGCCTAGCCGAAATTTTTTAAAAAACCTCATATTACACTTCAAACTTTTCTGAACGAACTTTTTGTGCGCTAATTCACTACGTATACTGAATATACTATATTCTACACTACGCCTAGCCATAATTTCTTAAAAAACCTACATTACTGTTCATACGTTTTTAAACGAACTTTTTGCGCTCAAATTCACTATATATATTGAATATACTATATTCTACACTACGCCTAGCCGAAATTTTTTAAAAAACCTCATATTACACTTCAAACTTTTCTAAACGAATTTTTGCTCTCAAATTCACTATATATATTGAATATACTGTATTCTACACAAGGCCTATACTAAATTTTCAAAATAACTTTATATATCACTTCATACTTTTCTAAACGAACTTTTTGCACTCGAATACACTATATATATTGAATATATTCTACACTACACCTAGCCTGAATTTTTTAAATAACCTCATATTACACTTCATACATTTCTAAACGAACTTTTTGCGCTCAAACTCACAATATATATTCAATATACTATATTCTACACTACGCCTAGCCTTAATTTCTTAAAAAACCTACATTATAGTTCATACGTTTTTAAACGAACTTTTTGCGCTCAAATTCACTATATATATATTGAATATACTATATTCTACACTACGCCTAGCCTAAATTATTCAAAAAACCTCATATTACACTTCATACTTTTCTGAACGAACTTTTTGTCCGTTAATGCACTACATATACTGAATATACTATATTCTACACTACGCCTAGCCTAAATTTCTTAAAAATTTCATATTACACTTCATACTTTTCTAAACGAACTTTTTGCTCTCAAATTCACTATATATATTGAATATACTATATTCTACACTACGCCTAGCCTAAATTTCTTAAAAAAACCATATTACAGTTCATACTTTTTTAATCGAACTTTTTGCGATCAAACTCACTATATATAATGACTATACTATATTCTACACGACGCCTAGCCTAAATTTCTAAAAAATCCTATATTACAGTTCATACGTATTTAAACGAACTTGTTGCGTTCAAATGCACTATATATATATATATATATATATATATATATATATATATATATATATATATATATATATATATATATATATATATATATATTGAATATAGTATATCCTACACTACGCTTAGCCTAAATTTCTTAAAAAACCTCATACTAAACTTCATACTTTTCTAAACGAACTTTTTGCGCTCAAATACATTAAATTTATTGAATATACTATATTCTACACTACGCCTAGCCTAAATTTCTTGAAAAACCTCATATTAAACTTCATACTTTTCTAAACGAACTTTTTGCGCTCAAACTCACAATATATATTCAATATACTATATACTACACTACGCCTAGCCTACATTTTTTAAAAAACCTCATATTACAGTTCATACGTTCTTAAACGAACTTGTTGCGCTCAAACTCACTATATATACTGAATATACTGTATTCTACACAAGGCCTATACTAAATTTTCAAAATAACTTTATATATCACTTCATACTTTTCTAAACGAAATTTTTGCTCTCAAATTCACTATATATATTGAATATACTATATTCTACACTACGCCTAGCCTTAATTTCTTAAAAAACCTACATTACACTTCAAACTTTTCTGAACGAACTTTTTGTGCGCTAATTCACTACATATACTGAATATACTATATTCTACACTACGCCTAGCCTTAATTTCTTAAAAAACCTACATTACACTTCAAACTTTTCTAAACGAACTTTTTGTCCTCTAATTCACTACATATACTGAATATACTGTATTCTACACAAGGCCTATACTAAATTTTCAAAATAACTTTATATATCACTTCATACTTTTCTAAACGAACTTTTTGCGATCAAATCACTATATATATTGAATATACTATATTCTACACTACGCCTTACCTAAATTTCTTAAAAAACCTATATTACATTTCAAACTTTTCTAAACGAACTTTTTGCGCTCAAAATCACTATATATAATTAATATACTATATTCTACACTACGCCTAGCCTTAATTTCTTAAAAAACCTATATTACAGTTCATACGTTTTTAAACGAACTTTTTGCGCTCAAATACCCTATATATATTGAATATATTCTACACTACGCCTAGCCTTAATTTCTTAAAAAACCTACATTACAGTTCATACGTTTTTAAACGAACATTTTGCGCTCAAATTCACTATATATATTGAATATACTATATTCTACACTACGCCTATCCTAAATTTCTTAAAAAACGTCATATTACAGTTCATACTTCTTTAAACGAACTTTTTGCGTTCAAACTCACTATATATATTGAATATATTATATTCTACACTACGCCTAGCCTAAATTATTTAAAAAACCTCATATTACATTTCATACTTTTCTGAACGAACTTTTTGTGCGCTAATTCACTACATATACTGAATATACTATATTCTACACTACGCCTATCCTAAATTTCTTAAAAAACGTCATATTACAGTTCATACTTTTTTAAACGAACTTTTTGCGTTCAAACTCACTATATATATTGAATATAGTATATTCTACACTACGCTAAGCCTAAATTTCTTAAAAAACCTCATACTTTTCTAAACGAACTTTTTGCGCTCAAATACACTATATATACTGAATATACTGTATTCTACACAAGGCCTATACAAAATTTTCAACATAACTTTATATATCACTTCATACTTTTTCGAACAACGTTTTTGCACTTAAAATCACAATATATATTGAATATACTATATTCTACACTACGCCTAGCCTAAATTTCTTAAAAAACTTATATTACAGTTCATACTTTTTTAAACGAACTTTTTGCGATCAAATCACTATATATATTGAATATACTATATTCTACACTACGCCTTACCTAAATTTCTTAAAAAACCTATATTACATTTCAAACTTTTCTAAACGAACTTTTTGCGCTCAAAATCACTATATATAATTAATATACTATATTCTACACTACGCCTAGCCTTAATTTCTTAAAAAACCTACATTACAGTTCATACGTTTTTAAACGAACATTTTGCGCTCAAATTCACTATATATATTGAATATACTATATTCTACACTACGCCTAGCCTAAATTATTTAAAAAACCTCATATTACACTTCATACTTTTCTGAACGAATTTTTTGTCCGTTAATGCACTACATATACTGAATATACTATATTCTACACTACGCTTAGCCTAAATTTCTTAAAAAACTTCATATTACATTTCATACTTTTCTGAACGAACTTTTTGTGCGCTAATTCACTACATATACTGAATATACTATATTCTACACTACGCCTATCCTAAATTTCTTAAAAAACGTCATATTACAGTTCATACTTTTTTAAACGAACTTTTTGCGTTCAAACTCACTATATATATTGAATATATTATATTCTACACTACGCCTAGCCGAAATTTTTTAAAAAACCTCATATTACACTTCAAACTTTTCTGAACGAACTTTTTGTGAGCTAATTCACTACATATACTGAATATACTATATTCTACACTACGCCTAGCCTTAATTTCTTAACAAACCTACATTACTGTTCATACGTTTTTAAACGAACTTTTTGCGCTCAAATTCACTATATATATTGAATATACTATATTCTACACTACGCCTAGCCTGAATTTTATAAAAAACCTCATATTACACTTCATACGTTATTAAACGAACTTGTTGCGTTCAAATACACTATATATATTGAATATACTATATTCTACACCACGCTTAGCGTAAATTTCATAAAAAACCTCATATTAAACTTCATACTTTTCTAAACGAACTTTTTGCGCTCGAATACACTATATATATTGAATATATTCTACACTACACCTAGCCTGAATTTTTTAAAAAACCTCATATTACACTTCATACTTTTCTAAACGATCTTTTTGTCCTCTAATTCACTACATATACTGAATATACTATATTCTACACTACGCCTAGCCTTAATTTCTTATAAAACCTACATTACAGTTCATACGTTTTTAAACGAACTTTTTGCGCTCAAATTCACTATATATATTGAATATACTATATTCTACACTACGCCTAGCCGAAATTTTTTAAAAAACCTCATATTACACTTCATACTTTTCTGAACGAACTTTTTGTTCGTTAATGCACTACATATACTGAATATACTATATTCTACACTACGACTAGCCTTAATTTCTGAAAAAACCTACATTACAGTTCATACGTTTTTAAACGAACTTTTTGCGTTCAAACTCACTATATATATTGAATATATTATATTCTACATTACGCCTAGGCGAAATTTTTTAAAAAACCTCATATTACTCTTCAAACTTTTCTAAACGAACTTTTTGCTCTCAAATTCACTATATATAATTAATATACTATATTCTACACTACGCCTAGCCTAAATTTCTTAAAAAACTTCATATTACAGTTCATACGTTTTTAAACGAACATTTTGCGCTCAAATTCACTATATATATTGAATATACTATATTCTACACTACGCCTAGCCTAAATTATTTAAAAAACCTCATATTACACTTCATACTTTTCTGAACGAATTTTTTGTCCGTTAATGCACTACATATACTGAATATACTATATTCTACACTACGCTTAGCCTAAATTTCTTAAAAAACTTCATATTACATTTCATACTTTTCTGAACGAACTTTTTGTGCGCTAATTCACTACATATACTGAATATACTATATTCTACACTACGCCTATCCTAAATTTCTTAAAAAACGTCATATTACAGTTCATACTTTTTTAAACGAACTTTTTGCGTTCAAACTCACTATATATATTGAATATATTATATTCTACACTACGCCTAGCCGAAATTTTTTAAAAAACCTCATATTACACTTCAAACTTTTCTGAACGAACTTTTTGTGAGCTAATTCACTACATATACTGAATATACTATATTCTACACTACGCCTAGCCTTAATTTCTTAAAAAACCTACATTACTGTTCATACGTTTTTAAACGAACTTTTTGCGCTCAAATTCACTATATATATTGAATATACTATATTCTACACTACGCCTAGCCTGAATTTTATAAAAAACCTCATATTACACTTCATACGTTATTAAACGAACTTTTGCGTTCAAATACACTATATATATTGAATATACTATATTCTACACCACGCTTAGCGTAAATTTCATAAAAAACCTCATATTAAACTTCATACTTTTCTAACGAACTTTTTGCGCTCAATACACTATATATATTGAATATATTCTACACTACCCTAGCCTAAATTTTTTAAAAAACCTCATATTACACTTCATACTTTTCTAAACGATCTTTTTGTCCTCTAATTCACTACATATACTGAATATACTATATTCTACACTACGCCTAGCCTTAATTTCTTATAAAACCTACATTACAGTTCATACGTTTTTAAACGAACTTTTTGCGCTCAAATTCACTATATATATTGAATATACTATATTCTACACTACGCCTAGCCTAATTTTATAAAAACCTCATATTACACTTCATACTTTTTAAACGAACTTGTTGCGCTCAATACACTATATATATTGAATATACTATATTCTACACTACGCTTAGCCTAAATTTCTTAAAAAACCTCATATTACACTTCATACTTTTTTAAACGAACTTTTTGCGCTCAAATCACTATATATATTGAATATATTATATTCTACACTACCCTAGCCTGAATTTTTTAAAAAACCTCATATTACACTTCATACTTTTCTGAACGAACTTTTTGTGAGCTAATTCACTACATATACTGAATATACTATATTCTACACTACGCCTAGCCTTAATTTCTTAAAAACCTACATTACTGTTCATACGTTTTTAAACGAACTTTTTGCGCTCAAATCACTATATATATTGAATATACTATATTCTACACTACGCCTAGCCTGAATTTTATAAAAACCTCATATTACACTTCATACGTTATTAAACGAACTTGTTGCGTTCAAATACACTATATATATTGAATATACTATATTCTACACACGCTAGCGTAAATTTCATAAAAAACCTCATATTAAACTTCATACTTTTCTAAACGAACTTTTTGCGCTCGAATACACTATATATATTGAATATATTCTACACTACACCTAGCCTGAATTTTTTAAAAAACCTCATATTACACTTCATACTTTTCTAAACGATCTTTTTGTCCTCTAATTCACTACATATACTGAATATACTATATTCTACACTACGCCTAGCCTTAATTTCTTAAAAACCTCATTACAGTTCATACGTTTTAAACGAACTTTTTGCGCTCAAATTCACTATATATATTGAATATACTATATTCTACACTACGCCTAGCCTAAATTTTTAAAAAACCTCATATTACACTTCATACTTTTCTGAACGAACTTTTTGTTCGTTAATGCACTACATATACTGAATATACTATATTCTACACTACGACTAGCCTTAATTTCTTGAAAAAACCTACATTACATTCATACGTTTTTAAACGAACTTTTGCGTTCAAACTCACTATATATATTGAATATATATATTCTACACTACGCCTAGCCAAATTTTTTAAAAAACCTCATATTACTCTTCAAACTTTTCTAAACGAACTTTTTGCTCTCAATTCACTATATATAATTAATATACTATATTCTACACTACGCCTAGCCTAAATTTCTTAAAAAACTCATATTACAGTTCATACGTTTTTAAACGAACTTTTGCGCTCAAATCACTATATATATTGAATATACTATATTCTACACTACGCCTAGCCTAAATTTTTAAAAACCTCATATTACACTTCATACTTTTCTAAACGAACTTTTTGCCGTTCAATGCATACATATATAATATATATATTCTACACTACGCTAGCCTAAATTTCTTAAAAAACCTCATATTACACTTCATACTTTTTAACGAACTTTTGGCGCTCAAATTCACTACATATACTGAATATACTATATTCTACACTACGCCTAGCCTAAATTTCTTAAAAAACCGTCATATTACAGTTCATACTTTTTAAACGAACTTTTTGCGCTCAAACTCACTATATATATTGAATATACTATATTCTACACTACGCCTAGCCTAAATTTTTAAAAAAACCTCATATTACACTTCATACTTTTCTGAACGAACTTTTGTGCGCTAATTCACTACATATACTGAATATACTATATTCTACACTACGCCTAGCTAAATTTCTTGAAAAACCTCATATTAAACTTCATACTTTTCTAAACGAACTTTTTTGCGCTCAAACTCACAATATTATTCAATATACTATATACTACACTACGCCTAGCCTACATTTTTAAAAAACCTCATATTACAGTTCATACGTTCTTAAACGAACTTGTTGCGCTCAAACTCACTATATATACTGAATATACTGTATTCTACACCAAGGCCTATACTAAATTTTCAAAATAACTTTATATATCACTTCATACTTTTCTAAACGAAATTTTTGCTCTCAAATTCACTATATATATTGAATATACTATATTCTACACTACGCCTAGCCTTAATTTCTTATAAAACCTACATTACACTTCAAACTTTTCTGAACGAACTTTTTTGTGCGCTAATTCACTACATATACTGAATATACTATATTCTACACTACGCCTAGCCTTAATTTCTTAAAAAACCTACATTACACTTCAAACTTTTCTAAACGAACTTTTTGTCCTCTAATTCACTACATATACTGAATATACTGTATTCTACACAAGGCCTATACTAAATTTTCAAAATAACTTTATATATCACTTCATACTTTTCTAAACGAACTTTTTGCGATCAAATCACTATATATATTGAATATACTATATTCTACACTACGCCTTACCTAAATTTCTTAAAAAACCTATATTACATTTCAAACTTTTCTAAACGAACTTTTTGCGCTCAAAATCACTATATATAATTAATATACTATATTCTACACTACGCCTAGCCTTAATTTCTTAAAAAACCTATATTACAGTTCATACGTTTTTAAACGAACTTTTTGCGCTCAAATACCCTATATATATTGAATATATTCTACACTACGCCTAGCCTTAATTTCTTAAAAACCTACATTACAGTTCATACGTTTTTAAACGAACATTTTGCGCTCAAATTCACTATATATATTGAATATACTATATTCTACACTACGCCTATCCTAAATTTCTTAAAAAACGTCATATTACAGTTCATACTTCTTTAAACGAACTTTTTGCGTTCAAACTCACTATATATATTGAATATATTATATTCTACACTACGCCTAGCCTAAATTATTTAAAAAACCTCATATTACATTTCATACTTTTCTGAACGAACTTTTTGTGCGCTAATTCACTACATATACTGAATATACTATATTCTACACTACGCCTATCCTAAATTTCTTAAAAAACGTCATATTACAGTTCATACTTTTTTAAACGAACTTTTTGCGTTCAAACTCACTATATATATTGAATATAGTATATTCTACACTACGCTAAGCCTAAATTTCTTAAAAAACCTCATACTTTTCTAAACGAACTTTTTGCGCTCAAATACACTATATATACTGAATATACTGTATTCTACACAAGGCCTATACAAAATTTTCAACATAACTTTATATATCACTTCATACTTTTTCGAACAACGTTTTTGCACTTAAAATCACAATATATATTGAATATACTATATTCTACACTACGCCTAGCCTAAATTTCTTAAAAAACTTATATTACAGTTCATACTTTTTTAAACGAACTTTTTGCGATCAAATCACTATATATATTGAATATACTATATTCTACACTACGCCTTACCTAAATTTCTTAAAAAACCTATATTACATTTCAAACTTTTCTAAACGAACTTTTTGCGCTCAAAATCACTATATATAATTAATATACTATATTCTACACTACGCCTAGCCTTAATTTCTTAAAAAACCTACATTACAGTTCATACGTTTTTAAACGAACATTTTGCGCTCAAATTCACTATATATATTGAATATACTATATTCTACATTACGCCTAGCCTAAATTATTTAAAAAACCTCATATTACACTTCATACTTTTCTGAACGAATTTTTTGTCCGTTAATGCACTACATATACTGAATATACTATATTCTACACTACGCTTAGCCTAAATTTCTTAAAAAACTTCATATTACATTTCATACTTTTCTGAACGAACTTTTTGTGCGCTAATTCACTACATATACTGAATATACTATATTCTACACTACGCCTATCCTAAATTTCTTAAAAAACGTCATATTACAGTTCATACTTTTTTAAACGAACTTTTTGCGTTCAAACTCACTATATATATTGAATATATTATATTCTACACTACGCCTAGCCGAAATTTTTTAAAAAACCTCATATTACACTTCAAACTTTTCTGAACGAACTTTTTGTGAGCTAATTCACTACATATTGAATATACTATATTCTACACTACGCCTAGCCTTAATTTCTTAAAAAACCTATATTACAGTTCATACGTTTTTAAACGAACTTTTTGCGCTCAAATACACTATATATATTGAATATATTCTACACTACGCCTAGCCTTAATTTCTTAAAAAACCTACATTACAGTTCATACGTTTTTAAACGAACATTTTGCGCTCAAATTCACTATATATATTGAATATACTATATTCTACACTACGCCTAGCCTAAATTATTTAAAAAACCTCATATTACACTTCATACTTTTCTGAACGAACTTTTTGTCCGTTAATGCACTACATATACTGAATATACTATATTCTACACTACGCTTAGCCTAAATTTCTTAAAAAACTTCATATTACATTTCATACTTTTCTGAACGAACTTTTTGTGCGCTAATTCACTACATATACTGAATATACTATATTCTACACTACGCCTATCCTAAATTTCTTAAAAAACGTCATATTACAGTTCATACTTTTTTAAACGAACTTTTTGCGTTCAAACTCACTATATATATTGAATATATTATATTCTACACTACGCCTAGCCTAAATTATTTAAAAAACCTCATATTACACTTCATACTTTTCTGAACGAACTTTTTGTCCGTTAATGCACTACATATACTGAATATACTATATTCTACACTACGCCTAGCCTTAATTTCTTATAAAACCTACATTACAGTTCATACGTTTTTAAACGAACTTTTTGCGCTCAAATTCACTATATATATTGAATATACTATATTCTACACTACGCCTAGCCTAAATTATTTAAAAACCTCATATTACACTTCATACTTTTCTGAACGAACTTTTTGTCCGTTAATGCACTACATATACTGAATATACTATATTCTACACTACGACTAGCCTTAATTTCTGAAAAAACCTACATTACAGTTCATACTTTTTTAAACGAACTTTTTGCGTTCAAACTCACTATATATATTGAATATATTATATTCTACATTACGCCTAGCCGAAATTTTTTAAAAAACCTCATATTACACTTCATACTTTTCTGAACGAACTTTTTGTCCGTTAATGCACTACATATACTGAATATACTATATTCTACACTACGACTAGCCTTAATTTCTGAAAAAACCTACATTACAGTTCATACGTTTTTAAACGAACTTTTTGCGTTCAAACTCACTATATATATTGAATATATTATATTCTACATTACGCCTAGGCGAAATTTTTTAAAAAACCTCATATTACTCTTCAAACTTTTCTAAACGAACTTTTTGCTCTCAAATTCACTATATATAATTAATATACTATATTCTACACTACGCCTAGCCTAAATTTCTTAAAAAACCTACATTACAGTTCATACGTTTTTAAACGAACTTTTTGCGCTCAAATTCACTATATATATTGAATATACTATAGTCTACACTACGCCTAGCCTAAATTATTTAAAAAACCTCATATTACACTTCATACTTTTCTGAACGAACTTTTTGTCCGTTAATGCACTACATATACTGAATATACTATATTCTACACTACGACTAGCCTTAATTTCTGAAAAAACCTACATTACAGTTCATACGTTTTTAAACGAACTTCTTGCGCTCAAATTCACTATATATATTGAATATACTATATTCTACACTACGCCTAGCCTAAATTTCTTTAAAATTTCATATTACACTTCATACTTTTCTAAACGAACTTTTTGCTCTCAAATTCACTATATATTATTAATATACTATATTCTACACTACGCCTAGCCTAAATTTCTTAAAAAACCTACATTACAGTTCATACGTTTTTAAACGAACTTTTTGCGCTCAAATTCACTATATATATTGAATATACTATATTCTACACTACGCCTAGCCTAAATTTCTTTAAAATTTCATATTACACATCATACTTTTCTAAACGAACTTTTTGCTCTCAAATTCACTATATATAATTAATATACTATATTCTACACTACGCCTAGCCTAAATTTCTTAAAAAACCTACATTACAGTTCATACGTTTTTAAACGAACTTTTTGCGCTCAAATTCACTACATATACTGAATATACTATATTCTACACTACGCCTAGCCTAAATTTCTTAAAAAACCTCATACTTTTCTAAACGATCTTTTTGCGCTCAAATACACTATATATACTGAATATACTGTATTCTACACAAGGCCTATACAAAATTTTCAATATAACTTTATATATCACTTCATACTTTTTCGAACAAAGTTTTTGCGTTCAAACTCACAATATATATTGAATATACTATATTCTACACTACGCCTATCCTAAATTTCTTAAAAAACGTCGTATTACAGTTCATACTTTTTTAAACGAACTTTTTGCGTTCAAACTCACTATATATATTGAATATATTATATTCTACATTACGCATAGTCGAAATTTTTTAAAAAACCTCATATTACACTTCAAACTTTTCTGAACGAACTTTTTGTGCGCTAATTCACTACATATACTGAATATACTATATTCTACACTACGCCTAGCCTTAATTTCTTAAAAAACCTACATTACTGTTCATACGTTTTTAAACGAACTTTTTGCGCTCAAATTCACTATATATATTGAATATACTATATTCTACACTACGCCTAGCCTGAATTTTATAAAAAACCTCATATTACACTTCATACGTTATTAAACGAACTTGTTGCGTTCAAATACACTATATATATTGAATATACTATATTCTACACCACGCTTAGCGTAAATTTCATAAAAAACCTCATATTAAACTTCATACTTTTCTAAACGAACTTTTTGCGCTCGAATACACTATATATATTGAATATATTCTACACTACACCTAGCCTGAATTTTTTAAAAAACCTCATATTACACTTCATACTTTTCTAAACGATCTTTTTGTCCTCTAATTCACTACATATACTGAATATACTATATTCTACACTACGCCTAGCCTTAATTTCTTATAAAACCTACATTACAGTTCATACGTTTTTAAACGAACTTTTTGCGCTCAAATTCACTATATATATTGAATATACTATATTCTACACTACGCCTAGCCGAAATTTTTTAAAAAACCTCATATTACACTTCATACTTTTCTGAACGAACTTTTTGTTCGTTAATGCACTACATATACTGAATATACTATATTCTACACTACGACTAGCCTTAATTTCTGAAAAAACCTACATTACAGTTCATACGTTTTTAAACGAACTTTTTGCGTTCAAACTCACTATATATATTGAATATATTATATTCTACATTACGCCTAGGCGAAATTTTTTAAAAAACCTCATATTACTCTTCAAACTTTTCTAAACGAACTTTTTGCTCTCAAATTCACTATATATAATTAATATACTATATTCTACACTACGCCTAGCCTAAATTTCTTAAAAAACTTCATATTACATTTCATACTTTTCTAAACGAACTTTTTGCGCTCAAACTCACTATATATATTGAATATACTATATTCTACACTACGCCTAGCCTATATTTCTTAAAAAACCTATATTACACTTCGTACTTTTCTAAACGAACATTTTGCGCTCAAATTCACTACATATACTGAATATACTATATTCTACACTACGACTAGCCTTAATTTCTGAAAAAACCTACATTACAGTTCATACGTTTTTAAACGAACTTCTTGCGCTCAAATTCACTATATATATTGAATATACTATATTCTACACTACGCCTAGCCTAAATTTCTTAAAAAACTTCATATTACAGTTCATACGTTCTTAAACGAACTTGTTGCGCTCAAACTCACTATATATATTGAATATACTATATTCTAAACTACGCCTAGCCTAAATTTCTTAATAAACCTATATTACAGTTCATACGTTATTAAATGAACTTGTTGCGTTCAAATACACTAAATTTATTGAATATACTATATTCTACACTACGCCTAGCCTAAATTTCTTAAAAAACCTCATTTTACAGTTCATACGTTATTAAACGAACTTGTTGCGTTCAAATACACTATATATATTGAATATAGTATATTCTACACTACGCTTAGCCTAAATTTCTTAAAAAACCTCATACTTTTCTAAACGATCTTTTTGCGTTCAAATACACTATATATACTGAATATACTGTATTCTACACAAGGCCTATACAAAATTTTCAATATAACTTTATATATCACTTCATACTTTTTCGAACAAAGTTTTTGCGTTCAAACTCACAATATATATTGAATATACTATATTCTACACTACGCCTATCCTAAATTTCTTAAAAAACGTCGTATTACAGTTCATACTTTTTTAAACGAACTTTTTGCGTTCAAACTCACTATATATATTGAATATATTATATTCTACATTACGCATAGTCGAAATTTTTTAAAAAACCTCATATTACACTTCAAACTTTTCTGAACGAACTTTTTGTGCGCTAATTCACTACATATACTGAATATACTATATTCTACACTACGCCTAGCCTTAATTTCTTAAAAAACCTACATTACTGTTCATACGTTTTTAAACGAACTTTTTGCGCTCAAATTCACTATATATATTGAATATACTATATTCTACACTACGCCTAGCCTGAATTTTATAAAAAACCTCATATTACACTTCATACGTTATTAAACGAACTTGTTGCGTTCAAATACACTATATATATATTGAATATAGTATATCCTACACTACGCTTAGCCTAAATTTCTTAAAAAACCTCATATTAAACTTCATACTTTTCTAAACGAACTTTTTGCGCTCAAATACACTATATATATTGAATATACTATATTCTACACTACGTCTAGCCTAAATTTCTTAAAAAACTTCATATTACAGTTCATACGTTTTTAAACGAACTTTTTGCGTTCAAACTCACTATATATATATTGAATATATTATATTCTACATTACGCCTAGCCGAAATTTTTTAAAAAACCTCATATTACACTTCAAACTTTTCTAAACGAACTTTTTGTCCTCTAATTCACTACATATACTGAATATACTGTATTCTACACAAGGCCTATACTAAATTTTCAAAATAACTTTATATATCACTTCATACTTTTCTAAACGAACTTTTTGCGCTCAAACTCACTATATATATTGAATATACTATATTCTACACTACGCCTAGCCTAAATTTCTTAAAAAACCTATATTAAAGTTCATACGTTATTAAACGAACTTGTTGCGATCAAATACACTATATATATTGAATATAGTATATTCTACACTACGCTTAGCCTAAATTTCTAAAAAATCCTATATTACAGTTCATACGTATTTAAACGAACTTGTTGCGTTCAAATACACTATATATATTGAATATATTATATTCTACACTACGCCTAGCCTAAATTATTTAAAAAACCTCATATTACATTTCAGACTTTTCTGAACGAACTTTTTGTGCGCTAATTCACTACATATACTGAATATACTATATTCTACACTACGCCTAGCCTATATTTCTTAAAAAACCTATATTACACTTCGTACTTTTCTAAACGAACATTTTGCGCTCAAATTCACTACATATACTGAATATACTATATTCTACACTACGACTAGCCTTAATTTCTGAAAAAACCTACATTACAGTTCATACGTTTTTAAACGAACTTCTTGCGCTCAAATTCACTATATATATTGAATATACTATATTCTACACTACGCCTAGCCTAAATTTCTTAAAAAACTTCATATTACAGTTCATACGTTCTTAAACGAACTTGTTGCGCTCAAACTCACTATATATATTGAATATACTATATTCTAAACTACGCCTAGCCTAAATTTCTTAATAAACCTATATTACAGTTCATACGTTATTAAATGAACTTGTTGCGTTCAAATACACTAAATTTATTGAATATACTATATTCTACACTACGCCTAGCCTAAATTTTTTAAAAAACCTACATTACAGTTCATACGTTTTTAAACGAACTTCTTGCGCTCAAATCCACTATATATATTGAATATACTATATTCTACACTACGCCTAGCCTAAATTTCTTTAAAATTTCATATTACAATTCATACTTTTCTAAACGAACTTTTTGCTCTCAAATTCACTATATATACTGAATATACTATATTCTACACTACACCTAGCCTAAATTATTTAAAAAACCTCATATTACACTTCATACTTTTCTGAACGAACTTTTTGTCCGTTAATGCACTACATATACTGAATATACTATATTCTACACTACAAATAGTCTTAATTTCTGAAAAAACCTACATTACAGTTCATACGTTTTTAAACGAACTTCTTGCGCTCAAATTCACTATATATATTGAATATACTATATTCTACACTACGCCTAGCCTAAATTTCTTTAAAATATCATATTACACTTCATACTTTTCTAAACGAACTTTTTGCTCTCAAATTCACTATATATAATTAATATACTATATTCTACACTACGCCTAGCCTAAATTTCTTAAAAAACCACATTTTACAGTTCATACGTTATTAAACGAACTTGTTGCGTTCAAATACACTATATATATTGAATATAGTATATTCTACACTACGCTTAGCCTAAATTTCTTAAAAAACCTCATACTTTTCTAAACGATCTTTTTGCGTTCAAATACACTATATATACTGAATATACTGTATTCTACACAAGGCCTATACATAATTTTCAATATAACTTTATATATCACTTCATACTTTTTCGAACAAAGTTTTTGCGTTCAAACTCACAATATATATTGAATATACTATATTCTACACTACGCCTATCCTAAATTTCTTAAAAAACGTCGTATTACAGTTCATACTTTTTTAAACGAACTTTTTGCGTTCAAACTCATTATATATATTGAATATATTATATTCTACATTACGCATAGTCGAAATTTTTTAAAAAACCTCATATTACACTTCAAACATTTCTGAACGAACTTTTTGTGCGCTAATTCACTACATATACTGAATATACTATATTCTACACTACGCCTAGCCTTAATTTCTTAAAAAACCTACATTACTGTTCATACGTTTTTAAACGAACTTTTTGCGCTCAAATTCACTATATATATTGAATATACTATATTCTACACTACGCCTAGCCTGAATTTTATAAAAAACCTCATATTACACTTCATACGTTATTAAACGAACTTGTTGCGTTCAAATACACTATATATATTGATTATACTATATTCTACACCACGCTTAGCGTAAATTTCATAAAAAACCTCATATTAAACTTCATACTTTTCTAAACGAACTTTTTGCGCTCGAATACACTATATATATTGAATATATTCTACACTACACCTAGCCTGAATTTTTTAAAAAACCTCATATTACACTTCATACTTTTCTAAACGATCTTTTTGTCCTCTAATTCACTACATATACTGAATATACTATATTCTACACTACGCCTAGCCTTAATTTCTTAAAAAACCTACATTACAGTTCATACGTTTTTAAACGAACTTCTTGCGCTCAAATTCACTATATATATTGAATATACTATATTCTACACTACGCCTAGCCTAAATTTCTTTAAAATTTCATATTACACTTCATACTTTTCTAAACGAACTTTTTGCTCTCAAATTCACTATATATATTGAATATACTATATTCTACACTACGCCTAGCCTAAATTTCTTTAAAATTTCATATTAAACTTCATACTTTTCTAAACGAACTTTTTGCTCTCAAATTCACTATATATATTGAATATACTATATTCTACACTACGCCTAGCCTAAATTATTTAAAAAACCTCATATTACACTTCATACTTTTCTGAACGAACTTTTTGTCCGTTAATGCACTACATATACTGAATATACTATATTCTACACTACGCCTAGCCTAAATTTCTTAAAAAACTTCATATTACATTTCATACTTTTCTAAACGAACTTTTTGCGCGCTAATTCACTACATATACTGAATATACTATATTCTACACTACGCCTAGCCTAAATTTCTTAAAAAAACTATATTACAGTTCATACTTTTTTAATCGAACTTTTTGCGATCAAACTCACTATATATATTGAATATATTATATTCTACATTACGCATAGTCGAAATTTTTTAAAAAACCTCATATTACACTTCAAACATTTCTGAACGAACTTTTTGTGCGCTAATTCACTACATATACTGAATATACTATATTCTACACTACGCCTAGCCTTAATTTCTTAAAAAACCTACATTACTGTTCATACGTTTTTAAACGAACTTTTTGCGCTCAAATTCACTATATATATTGAATATACTATATTCTACACTACGCCTAGCCTGAATTTTATAAAAAACCTCATATTACACTTCATACGTTATTAAACGAACTTGTTGCGTTCAAATACACTATATATATTGAATATACTATATTCTACACCACGCTTAGCGTAAATTTCATAAAAAACCTCATATTAAACTTCATACTTTTCTAAACGAACTTTTTGCGCTCGAATACACTATATATATTGAATATATTCTACACTACACCTAGCCTGAATTTTTTAAAAAACCTCATATTACACTTCATACTTTTCTAAACGATCTTTTTGTCCTCTAATTCACTACATATACTGAATATACTATATTCTACACTACGCCTAGCCTTAATTTCTTAAAAAACCTACATTACAGTTCATACGTTTTTAAACGAACTTCTTGCGCTCAAATTCACTATATATATTGAATATACTATATTCTACACTACGCCTAGCCTAAATTTCTTTAAAATTTCATATTACACTTCATACTTTTCTAAACGAACTTTTTGCTCTCAAATTCACTATATACAGGGTGTTTCATTTTAATCCGACCACGACAAAAAACCATGGAAAAACTAATTTTAATGAAAAATGACCTTAACAAAAGTTGAAGGGGGTAAAGGGGGCCATCGAATGACACAAACACCTATGACCTTGAACTCGATTTTCAAGGTCATTTGAGGGTAATTGTGATTTTTTTAAATAGAAACCTCTATTTTAGACCTTGGAATCGGATAGAGCGGAAAAAATTACGTCGCAAAGGATATTTTAAGTTTGCTTTGGTGACCTTGAGAAGGTCAATTCAAGGTCAAATAACAAAAAATCTGCTAAACAGCTGTTTGTCATGCAAAGCACCTCGAAAAGTGAGAGACAAGGAGACTCACTCTAATCAAGCACCCCAAAGGGAACACAATCCTATTACGTCCACGTCGATGTTCCTGGGCAACACTAAAGTTAGGATATAAATATGGACTCCACATAACATTTGATATTGCATTTTTGCACTTTTGACCTTACAAAATGGCTTTGAAGTCAGCAAAGCATAATCACATTTTAAGTCAATTATTCTCTTAATGTTTATTACAATAACAAAATGATAATTCTACGAAAAAATTGAAAGGAAAACAATCTTAGGCGGATACTTCTTATAAGACCTTGAACTGACCTTCTCAAGGTCACTAAGGCAAACTTGAAATGTCACTTCCGACGTAATTTTTTCCGCTGCTCCGTATTCCGAGGTCAAAAATAGGGGTTCCCGTTAAAAAAATACAATGACCTTCAAATGACCTTGAAAATCGAGTTCAAGATCAAAGGTGTTGGCGTCATTAGATAGCCCCTTTTGCTCCCTTCAACTTTTGTCAAGGTCATCTTTTGACATCAGTAAAATAAAACCAGACAAACAGCTGTTTAGCAGATTTTTTGTTATTTGACCTTGAATTGACCTTCTCAAGGTCACCAAAGCAAACTTAAAATATCCTTTGCGACGTAATTTTTTCCGCTCTATCCGATTCCAAGGTCTAAAATAGAGGTTCCTATTTAAAAAAATCACAATTACCCTCAAATGACCTTGAAAATCGAGTTCAAGGTCATAGGTGTTTGTGTCATTCGATGGCCCCCTTTACCCCCTTCAACTTTTGTTAAGGTCATTTTTCGTTAAAATTAGTTTTTCCATGGTTTTTTGTCGTGGTCGGATTAAAATGAAACACCCTGTATATTGAATATACTATATTCTACACTACGCCTAGCCTAAATTTCTTTAAAATTTCATATTAAACTTCATACTTTTCTAAACGAACTTTTTGCTCTCAAATTCACTATATATATTGAATATACTATATTCTACACTACGCCTAGCCTAAATTATTTAAAAAACCTCATATTACACTTCATACTTTTCTGAACGAACTTTTTGTCCGTTAATGCACTACATATACTGAATATACTATATTCTACACTACGCCTAGCCTAAATTTCTTAAAAAACTTCATATTACATTTCATACTTTTCTAAACGAACTTTTTGCGGGCTAATTCACTACATATACTGAATATACTATATTCTACACTACGACTAGCCTTAATTTCTGAAAAAACCTACATTACAGTTCATACGTTTTTAAACGAACTTCTTGCGCTCAAATTCACTATATATATTGAATATACTATATTCTACACTACGCCTAGCCTAAATTTCTTTAAAATTTCATATTACACTTCATACTTTTCAAAACGAACTTTTTGCTCTCAAATTCACTATATATATTGAATATACTATATTCTACACTACGCCTAGCCTAAATTTCTTTAAAAAACTATATTACAGTTCATACTTTTTTAATCGAACTTTTTGCGATCAAATTCACTATATATAATGACTATACTATATTCTACACGACGCCTAGCCTAAATTTCTAAAAAATCCTATATTACAGTTCATACGTATTTAAACGAACTTGTTGCGTTCAAATACACTATATATATATTGAATATAGTATATCCTACACTACGCTTAGCCTAAATTTCTTAAAAAACCTCATATTAAACTTCATACTTTTCTAAACGAACTTTTTGCGCTCAAATACACTAAATTTATTGAATATACTATATTCTACACTACGCCTAGCCTAAAGGCTATAGCCGGGTTACTATGGTGAAATGGCCCCCTTGGAAAATGTATATATGTTATATACCATTCGATGGGGGATAAAAAAAAACTCCCATAGCCAAATTTTTAGCTCTCTGCCTAGTGCGCATGCGCAGTAACGTCGATAAACGTGTTTTTTTGATTTTATTTTTTTCTGAAGTCCCTATAGGATAAAATTTTTTTTAAAAATTCACATTGGTGTATTTTTATGTCATGAATAACTGCAATTTTTTTTGGGATTACATAACCTCAAATATCGGATCTAAAAAAATTATTAAAGTTTTCAATCGATATTTTGACCCCCTTGTTTTTGAGGTGCAACTTTTTAAGTAGACTTTTTTTGTCTACTTTTTCCCGTTCTTTACGATGGCACTAACGTTTTTTCCTTAAAAATGGTGGCACAACTCGATTTGAGCCAAAAACTGATTTTTTTGCCATTTTTTCACGTTTTTAGCTGGTTATGTTACAATTTAGTTACTAAAGTGACTCCTTTTGAGTAGTTTTGCATATCTTCCCATGAAAACATAATCAAATGAAATATTTTGTTCGCTCCAAGCCGTATTTTTTATATTATCTTACGTTTTCAATGATGGTCTTATCAGAATTTGAGGTAATAAAGGGTTTCTCTCTATATATAAAAAGAATATCGCCGCTGTCAGTGTCTGCTTTTCTCTTTAACCTAAAAATGCCCTCATTTGAGTGATTTAACGCCGAAAAAGGCCATTTTTGGTACCATGTAACCCAAAACTAACCTAAAAATGTCATAATGCAAGGGTTTTCACGCAAAAAAGCCTGTTTTTAGCTAAACATAGCCTTGAAATCGATCATTTGAGGGTACTTTTGGCGTCTTGTGGTCTTAAAAAGGCCATATTTGGCTTATCTGCCTCTACTTAATTGATTATTCAAAATCTATTGACAGTAATAATTATCAGGTAAAAAGGAATTGAAGTTAAGTATGTTCAATTCGTACAAAGTATAATTTATTATCTTCATAGGCTATTTAAAATAAATTATGGAACGTATACAAGTAGCTTTTTAAAAATAACGAATGTTCACAATAGAAAAAATGATTCACTCATCATTGTCACTATCTTCATCAATACACACTTCAATTTGATCATTAAGAAACATTTTAGACAGAATTTCAGCTGGTCGTATGATTTTTGATAAATATCTTCCATGTGAAAGATAATAGATTATGGCAGCAATATGCGCACAACATCCATTTAAGTAGCAAGAAATTTTACAATAAGATCCAGTATTTTTCACCATTGTATTATCAAGTTTGTGATCTAATAACCTATATTTTTTCTTTTGAACTCCGTGCACTGCTTCAACAACCCATCGCAGTTTTGTCGTGAATCTTGTTTCATTTGATTCTTGCGTAGAAAGTTGAGATTTTGAACCTTTGAGTGCAGGCATCAAAACAATATAACCCATATTTTCTAATTTTTGTTTAATGTCCCTGAAACCTCTATCCAGTATAAAAATGTCCCCTTGGCGAAGAAGTTTCTGTAAAATATTCTGCTTCTCTTCCAATATTTCAATCAGTATTGTAGCATCATTTTTATTTGCAAGATATGGACCTAACTGGTCAACAACATAACCATTAGTAGTACATATAGTAAATGGTTTAGTCAGAGGAACTTTATTTTGGCCTGAATAAGATTTTCTTTGGTACTCGTTATTAGAGCTTTTTTCATGCCTTATATAAGTACCATCAGCAATCAAAATAAGTTGTTTACCAGGATGTAATTTCTTTGCCATATTAGAAGTTTGATTTTCAATCAATTCATTTCTGTCTACATTTTCTTATCCAAAGTGTTTTGGTAGTAAATCTTTTTCGAAAGATAATAATACTGATTGACAAAAACGAGATACTTGTTGTTCGCTTTCAATGTCAAATATTGTAGAGATGAGCGAGTTAGAATTCCCAGAGCGCATTTTGAATAAAAATACGACAATGGCTTGTGTCGCTGTCCTTACACAGGAATTCTTCAGAGAAGTGAGTTGATCTTTAAGATAATTAATATTTTCCCACGTTAATCCCGTAAAAACTTTCAATTTTTTTTCAGGCATGGAAAATTCAGCTACTGTATCTAATAAAGTTTCGTCTGCTTTCATTGATAATTGACTCAAAAATTGTAGTAATTCATCAATATATACCGTACTTGTAGTGGAAAAAATATTAATTTTATTTAGTTCATCTTCATAAAATCTTTTTTTAATTAAATGTGTGCAACAGCATCTATTGCCATGTGGAATAAAAACATTCATTTTACTATAAACTTGAATTCGGGCCTCTAAAGGAACTAATATATTATTAGTCTGTTTTTGGTACCCACAAACAAAGCAATATTTATGTGTCGCAATCGTCCTTTGAATAAGTAATTCCGTGGTTGCTCGTACTTTTTGTTCCTTTATTGTGTATACAGATGATTGTGTACTTTCCTGAGATGATGAAGTGACAGTTAGCTGAGAAAATGATTCAGAAACATTTGAATCTTGAGACGAAGCAGTTGCTGGAACATTAACCTTTTTAGGTTTAGAGCTTGATATGTATTTGGCTAATCGCTTTCTACATGAATCACAAATTACATCATGGATGTAAATATCTTTATTTGATAATTGTTTAGCATATTCGATTTCAACTTCAGATTCGATTTCCTTTTCTCGACCAATTGATTTTCTAATATAAATATTATACATGGCACATCTTCGATCATCGCGTTTCCTGATGTTATCTGACTCTTCATTACTATTAGATGCCATATTTATTTAACCATTAGACAAGAAGATCACTTCTGAAATAATAAAATATAAATATTTTACAATACATTTAAAAATGCTGTTAGTTAGTTTTTAAAAATCTAAAAAAATTGTTTGCCTTTTTTTAAATTAAAAACTAGAATGAATAATAAATATTACAAAAATATTATAATCTAAGTTCTTGTATAATCCAGTTTTCTCAGTAGCTTTACATGAAAAGTAAAAAAATAATATTGCCTAGTAAAAGTGAAATAAGTTGTATTTCATTTATAAGTTTTTTAAGCAAATAATTTTTTTTTGTCATAAAAACTGTATTGAAGTGCTTGCACCTAGTGATTTTATAAAATCAACAAACCTATGAAATTATTATATTCAATTTGTTTTTTTGTAAAAATATGTTCTTGTATCTAGACATGAATAATAGTGTATTTTAAAATAAATAAATAATGTTGTTTTTAATGATGTTTCATATACGTATGTGTTTAAAGCATAGGTTAGCTTGTGTTTACTTTATTCATTTTACATTTTTTTAACTTAAAAGTTAATTGACAATTAATAAGTTCGCATCCTATTAGTTCTATTTTTCATTTTTATTATTTCTCATGTATTGTTTTTATGTAAAACCAAATATTTTTTCTCATCTCATAATAATTAACTATAGTAAAAATCACATCATATATAGTCATATGCAGATATTTATGTGCATTTTTTATTAATTTGACAGTATTTTATACATAAACAAATTAATTATTGTTCAAGACTTTCTATATTTTATCAATTTAATCATACTTGTATAATTAATATACCGCATTACATCAAAACATGCAACTCATCAATCGTCAAATCCGTTTCTAGCAAAAGTTTATTGTCATATTTTATTCAAATGTTTTTCCTTCTTAATTTTATTTAGTTAATAGTTTCAACAACTTTATGTTTAACTAATTTCTCATTTTACTTTATGTGATTAGCCTAAATTGGTTAAGTTAAATAGATAAAGACTCGTTCCCCTTACATGCATTGTACGTATATCTATATCTATAGGATTGAAAATTCATTTTTATTAATTACTTTTTTGTTAGCTTATTGATTTAAAATCTGATTGCTATTTTTGTTTTAGGATAAGATCGGATCTTTATGCGAGTACTAAAACAGTTTATAATTTAATGTTGGTTTAAACTTTTGATTTTATGCAAGAATTTAATAACGTACACAACATGTTTTTCTTATTTAGCGTATAAAAAGGTCTAATAATTATCTGTTATTATTATTACATTATTATATTATTATATTATATTATTATATTATTATATCATATTATTATATTATTATATCATATTATTATATTACTATATTATCTGTCATTATTTTGATACAATTACTCTTAATACTACAGAATTTATAATAAAAATTTTATTTTTCTACCCATTAATAAGTCTTACTCTGCATATACCGGTAAAATACAAGTGTATTTATTATAAATACATGGGAGATTTTTTATTTATCAGTAGGTTGGTTACAGTATTTTTTTCAAAACTCAAAGTGTCGGCATAAAAATAACATTTTAGATATTAATAATAGGTTTTGATTTTAAAGAAGTTATTTAACAAAATATTAATTTATTGTGTAATATGTATTAGAAATACATATAACCCTAATATCAAAGCATATAATCTGTGATGTCAAAACTTTTGAAAAACTTTGTTAAATCTTCATTTTTTTAAAAGATATGTAAAATATATAGTACTCACTTTAAATATACAAGATTGTTAGTTTTGAAGTAAACAGCAGAAAGATTTAAAGTAGCCGCGTCAGCCTTCGGTTCCAACTAACTCCAATGTATTTGAAAATAAATACTTAACTACTTTATTATTTTTTCTAGTATTGCTATCAATTATCAGTCAAAAGCCGAAATAGTAAAAAGAAAAATCGAAACAATTTTTATTTGCTAGATTTTAATTTACTTTAAAAGTTATAAACTTATACTAACAGCGTTTTCACCATTCACTTGTATTAGTATATTATGGAGAAAGTACAATTGAGTCCGTCGTCCCGTACCGACCTCGGGACATACCGTCTGAAATAAGCTGTTTTTACGGGATTAGCTAATTCTGTACCGTCGATTGGGTTATCGAACAGAATTAGCCAATAATATAAAAGTGACTTATTTCAGACGGTATGTCCCGGGGTCGGTACGGGACGGGACGGGACGTATTGTACTTTCTCCCTTATATAGACAATTGTAAGAAAACAAAAAATTAGTTTTGAAAAAAACAATGTTGGCCATTGGTTTGCGCATCGTTTAATTAATTAAGAAATCAAAATACTTTATTTGTTTATGCTCCTGATAATTCTTAATTTTATGATTGACCATTCACTACGCAGATCGTCTGCATTGCAGCCGCCGCGTCAACCGCGCGGCCAAGCATAACCTTTTATTATAAATAAAAATAAACAATAAACAAAAAAGTGCGACAGAGACAATACTTTCGACCAATCACAGAACGTTTAAAAAGAACATAACATTAGCCATCAGTTTTATAATAAGGTGATATCACAATTCTGATAAGACCATCATTGAAAACGTAAGATAATATAAAAAATACGGCTTGGAGCGAACAAAATATTTCATTTGATTATGTTTTCATGGGAAGATATGCAAAACTACTCAAAAGGAGTCACTTTAGTAACTAAATTGTAACATAACCAGCTAAAAACGTGAAAAAATGGCAAAAAAATCAGTTTTTGGCTCAAATCGAGTTGTGCCACCATTTTTAAGGAAAAAACGTTAGTGCCATCGTAAAGAACGGGAAAAAGTAGACAAAAAAAGTCTACTTAAAAAGTTGCACCTCAAAAACAAGGGGGTCAAAATATCGATTGAAAACTTTAATAATTTTTTTAGATCCGATATTTGAGGTTATGTAATCCCAAAAAAATTGCAGTTATTCATGACATAAAAATACACCAATGTGAATTTTTAAAAAAATTTTATCCTATAGGGACTTCAGAAAAAAATAAAATCAAAAAAACACGTTTATCGACGTTACTGCGCATGCGCACTAGGCAGAGAGCTAAAAATTTGGCTATGGGAGTTTTTTTTATCCCCCATCGAATGGTATATAACATATATACATTTTCCAAGGGGCCATTTCACCATAGTAACCCGGCTATAGCCTTTCTTAAAAACCTCATATTAAACTTCATACTTTT
>NW_022279917.1:0-19149 GCF_009193385.2 Nasonia vitripennis
TTTTTTGCTCGGGGAGCTTGGGGTAGCTGGGTTTAAGCGCTTTGGTTTTTGATTTATACTTGCTTCGCTTGCCTTTCTTCGTTGCCGAGGTGTTGATTAAATAATATATTGAGTTTGGGGAGCATGGGGTAGCTGATTTAAGCGCTTTGGTTTTTGGCTTATACTCGCTTCGCTTACCTCCTTCGATGTGCCAAGGTGTTATTAAATAAATTTTTTTGCTCGGGAGCTTGGGTAGCTGGGTTTAAGCGCTTTGGTTTTTGATTCATACTTGCTTTACTCGCCTTTCTTCGTTGTGCCGAGGTGTTGATTAATAAATACATTTTTTTGCTCGGGGAGCTTGGGGTAGCTGGGTTTAAGCGCTTTGGTTTTTGATTTATACTTGCTTCGCTTGCCTTTCTTCGTTGTGCCGAGGTGTTGATTAAATTATATTGAGTTTGGGGAGCATGGGGTAGCTGGATTTAAGCGCTTTGGTTTTTGATTATACTCGCTTCGCTTACCTTCCTTCGATGTGCCAAGGTGTTAATTAAATAAATTTTTTGCTCGGGGAGCTTGGTGTAGCTGGGTTTAAGCGCTTTGGTTTGGTTTATACTCGCTTCGCTTACCTTCTCTCGTTGTGCCGAGGTGTTGATTAAATAATATATTGAGTTTGGGAGCATGGGGTAACTGGATTTAAGCGCTTTGGTTTTTGATTTATACTCGCTTCGCTTGCCCTTCCTTCGATGTGCCAGGTGTTAATTAAATAAATTTTTTTGCTCGGGGAGCTGGGGTAGCTGGGTTTAAGCGCTTTGGTTTTTGATTTATACTTGCTTCGCTTGCCTTTCTTCGTTGTGCCGAGGTGTTGATTAATTAAATACATTTTTTTGCTCGGGGAGCTTGGGGTAGCTGGGTTTAAGCGCTTTGGTTTTTGATTTATACTTGCTTCGCTTGCCTTTCTTCGTTGTGCCGAGGTGTTGATTAAATATATATTGAGTTTGGGGAGCATGGGGTAATTGGATTTAAGCGCTTTGGTTTTTTGGCTTATACTCGCTTCGCTTACCTTCCTTCGATGTGCCAAGGTGTTAATTAAATAAATTTTTTTGCTCGGGGAGCTTGGGGTAGCTGGGTTTAAGCGCTTTGGTTTTTGATTTATACTTGCTTCGCTTGCCTTTCTTCGTTGTGCGAGGTGTTGATTAATTAAATACATTTTTTTTGCTCGGGAGCTTGGGGTAGCTGGGTTTAAGCGCTTTGGTTTTTGATTTATACTTGCTTCGCTTGCCTTTCTTCGTTGTGCCGAGGTGTTGATTAAATAATATATTGAGTTGGGGAGCATGGGGTAGCTGGATTTAAGCGCTTTGGTTTTTGGCTTATACTCGCTTCGCTTACCTTCCTTCGATGTGCCAAGGTGTTAATTAAATAAATTTTTTTGCTCGGGGAGCTTGGGGTAGCTGGGTTTAAGCGCTTTGGTTTTGGTTTATACTTGCTTCGCTTGCCTTTCTCGTTGTGCCGAGGTGTTGATTAAATAATATATTGAGTTTGGGGAGCATGGGGTAGCTGGATTTAAGCGCTTTGGTTTTTGATTTATACTCGCTTCGCTTGCCTTCCTTGATGTGCCAAGGTGTTAATTAAATAAATTTTTTTGCTCGGGGAGCTTGGGGTAGCTGGGTTTAAGCGATTGGTTTTTGGCTTATACTCGCTTCGCTTACCTTCCTTCGATGTGCCAAGGTGTTAATTAAATACATTTTTTTGCTCGGGGAGCTTGGGGTAGCTGGTTTAAGCGCTTTGGTTTTTGATTTATACTTGCTTCGCTTGCCTTTCTTCGTTGTGCCGAGGTGTTGATTAAATAATATATTGAGTTTGGGGAGCATGGGGTAGCTGGATTTAAGCGCTTTGGTTTTTGGCTTATACTCGCTTCGCTTACCTTCCTTCGATGTGCCAAGGTGTTAATTAAATAAATTTTTTTGCTCGGGGAGCTGGGGTAGCTGGGTTTAAGCGCTTTGGTTTTGGCTTATACTCGCTTCGCTTACCTTCCTTCGATGTGCCGAGGTGTTGATTAAAATACATTTTTTTGCTCGGGGAGCTTGGGGTAGCTGGGTTTAAGCGCTTTGGTTTTTGATTTATACTTGCTTCGCTTGCCTTTCTTCGTTGTGCCGAGGTGTTGATTAAATAATATATTGAGTTTGGGGAGCATGGGGTAGCTGGATTTAAGCGCTTTGGTTTTTGGATTTACTCGCTTCGCTTACCTTCCTTCGATGTGCCAAGGTGTTAATTAAATAAATTTTTTGCTCGGGGAGCTTGGGGTAGCTGGGTTTAAGCGCTTTGGTTTTTGTTTATACTCGCTTCGCTTACCTTCCTTCGTTGTGCCGAGGTGTTGTTTAAATAATATATTGAGTTTGGGGAGCATGGGGTAGCTGGATTTAAGCGCTTTGGTTTTTGATTTATACTCGCTTCGCTTGCCTTCCTTCGATGTGCCAAGGTGTTAATTAAATAAATTTTTTTGCTCGGGGAGCTTGGGGTAGCTGGGTTTAAGCGCTTTGGTTTTTGGCTTATACTCGCTTCGCTTACCTTCCTTCGATGTGCCAAGGTGTTAATTAAATAATTTTTTTGCTCGGGAGCTTGGGGTAGCTGGTTTAAGCGCTTTGGTTTTTGATTTATACTTGCTTCGCTTGCCTTTCTTCGTTGTGCCGAGGTGTTGATTAAATAATATATTGAGTTTGGGGAGCATGGGGTAGCTGGATTTAAGCGCTTTGGTTTTTGGTTTATACTTGCTTCGCTTACCTTCCTTCGATGTGCCAAGGTGTTAATTAAATAAATTTTTTTGCTCGGGGAGCTTGGGGTAGCTGGGTTTAAGCGCTTTGGTTTTGGATTATACTCGCTTCGCTTACCTTCCTTCGATGTGCCAAGGTGTTTAATTAATACATTTTTTTTGCTCGGGGAGCTTGGGGTAGCTGGGTTTAAGCGCTTTGGTTTTTGATTTATACTTGCTTCGCTTGCCTTCTTCGTTGTGCCGAGGTGTTGATTAAATAAATATTGAGTTTGGGGAGCATGGGGTAGCTGGGTTTAAGCGCTTTGGTTTTGGATTATACTTGCTTTACTGCCTTTCTTCGTTGTGCCGAGGTGTTGATTAATTAAATACATTTTTTTGCTCGGGGAGCTTGGGGTAGCTGGGTTTAAGCGCTTTGGTTTTTGATTTATACTTGCTTCGCTTGCCTTTCTTCGTTGTGCCGAGGTGTTGATTAAATAATATATTGAGTTTGGGGAGCATGGGGTAATTGGATTTAAGCGCTTTGGTTTTTGGCTTATACTCGCTTCGCTTACCTTCCTTCGATGTGCCAAGGTGTTAATTAAATAAATTTTTTTGCTCGGGGAGCTTGGGGTAGCTGGGTTTAAGCGCTTTGGTTTTTGATTATACTCGCTTTACTCGCCTTTCTTCGTTGTGCCGAGGTGTTGATTAATTAAATACATTTTTTTGCTCGGGGAGCTTGGGTAGCTGGGTTTAAGCGCTTTGGTTTTTGATTTATACTTGCTTCGCTTGCCTTTCTTCGTTGTGCCGAGGTGTTGATTAAATAATATATTGAGTTTGGGGAGCATGGGGTAGCTGGATTTAAGCGCTTTGGTTTTTGGCTTATACTCGCTTCGCTTACCTTCCTTCGATGTGCCAAGGTGTTAATTAAATAAATTTTTTTGCTCGGGGAGCTTGGGGTAGCTGGGTTTAAGCGCTTTGGTTTTTGATTTATACTCGCTTCGCTTACCTTCTCTCGTTGTGCCGAGGTGTTGATTAAATAATATATTGAGTTCGGGGAGCATGGGGTAGCTGGATTTAAGCGCTTTGGTTTTGATTTATACTCGCTTCGCTTGCCTCCTTGGATGTGCCAAGGTGTTAATTAAATAAATTTTTTTGCTCGGGAGCTTGGGGTAGCTGGGTTTAAGCGCTTTGGTTTTTGATTATACTCGCTTCGCTTACCTTCTTTCGATGTGCCAAGGTGTTGATTAATTAAATACATTTTTTGCTCGGGGAGCTTGGGGTAGCTGGGTTTAAGCGCTTTGGTTTTTGATTTATACTTGCTTCGCTTGCCTTTCTTCGTTGTGCCGAGGTGTTGATTAAATAATATATTGAGTTTGGGGAGCATGGGGTAGCTTGGATTTAAGCGCTTTGGTTTTTGGCTTATACTCGCTTCGCTTACCTTCCTTCGATGTGCCAAGGTGTTAATTAAATAAATTTTTTTGCTCGGGGAGCTTGGGGTAGCTGGGTTTAAGCGCTTTGGTTTTTGATTTATACTCGCTTCGCTTACTTTCTTCGTTGTGCCGAGGTGTTGATTAATTAAATACATTTTTTTGCTCGGGGAGCTTGGGGTAGCTGGGTTTAAGCGCTTTGGTTTTTGATTTATACTTGCTTCGCTTGCCTTTCTTCGTTGTGCCGAGGTGTTGATTAATAATATATTGAGTTTGGGGAGCATGGGGTAGCTGGATTTAAGCGCTTTGGTTTTTGATTTATACTCGCTTCGCTTGCCTTCCTTCGATGTGCCAAGGTGTTAATTAAATAATTTTTTTGCTCGGGGAGCTTGGGGTAGCTGGGTTTAAGCGCTTTGGTTTTTGATTATACTTGCTTCGCTCGCCTTTCTTCGTTGTGCCGAGGTGTTGATTAATTAAATACATTTTTTTGCTCGGGGAGCTTGGGGTAGCTGGGTTTAAGCGCTTTGGTTTTTGATTTATACTTGCTTCGCTTGCCTTTCTTCGTTGTGCCGAGGTGTTGATTAAATAATATATTGAGTTTGGGGAGCATGGGGTAATTGGATTTAAGCGCTTTGGTTTTTGGCTTATACTCGCTTCGCTTACCTTCCTTCGATGTGCCAAGGTGTTAATTAAATAAATTTTTTTGCTCGGGGAGCTTGGGGTAGCTGGGTTTAAGCGCTTTGGTTTTTGATTATACTTGCTTTACTCGCCTTTCTTCGTTGTGCCGAGGTGTTGATTAATTAAATACATTTTTTTGCTCGGGGAGCTTGGGGTAGCTGGGTTTAAGCGCTTTGGTTTTTGATTTATACTTGCTTCGCTTGCCTTTCTTCGTTGTGCCGAGGTGTTGATTAAATATTATATTGAGTTTGGGGAGCATGGGGTAGCTTGGATTTAAGCGCTTTGGTTTTTGGCTTATACTCGCTTCGCTTACCTTCCTTCGATGTGCCAAGGTGTTAATTAAATAAATTTTTTTGCTCGGGGAGCTTGGGGTAGCTGGGTTTAAGCGCTTTGGTTTTGGTTTATACTCGCTTCGCTTGCCATCTCTCGTTGTGCCGAGGTGTTGTTTAAATAATATATTGAGTTTGGGGAGCATGGGGTAACTGGATTTAAGCGCTTTGGTTTTTGATTTATACTCGCTTCGCTTGCCTTCCTTCGATGTGCCAAGGTGTTAATTAAATAAATTTTTTTGCTCGGGGAGCTTGGGGTAGCTGGGTTTAAGCGCTTTGGTTTTTGATTATACTCGCTTCGCTTGCCTTTCTTCGTTGTGCCGAGGTGTTGATTAATTAAATACATTTTTTTGCTCGGGGAGCTTGGGGTAGCTGGGTTTAAGCGCTTTGGTTTTTGATTTATACTTGCTTCGCTTGCCTTTCTTCGTTGTGCCGAGGTGTTGATTAAATAATATATTGAGTTTGGGGAGCATGGGGTAATTGGATTTAAGCGCTTTGGTTTTTGGCTTATACTCGCTTCGCTTACCTTCCTTCGATGTGCCAAGGTGTTAATTAAATAAATTTTTTTGCTCGGGGAGCTTGGGGTAGCTGGGTTTAAGCGCTTTGGTTTTTGATTTATACTTGCTTCGCTTGCCTTTCTTCGTTGTGCCGAGGTGTTGATTAATTAATACATTTTTTTGCTCGGGGAGCTTGGGGTAGCTGGGTTTAAGCGCTTTGGTTTTTGATTTATACTTGCTTCGCTTGCCTTTCTTCGTTGTGCCGAGGTGTTGATTAAATAATTATATTGAGTTTGGGGCATGGGGTAGCTGGATTTAAGCGCTTTGGTTTTTGGCTTATACTCGCTTCGCTTGCCTTCCTTGGATGTGCCAAGGTATTAATTAAATACATTTTTTTGCTCGGGGAGCTTGGGGTAGCTGGGTTTAAGCGCTTTGGTTTTTGATTCATACTTGATTTACTCGCCTTTCTTCGTTGTGCCGAGGTGTTGATTAATTAAATACATTTTTTTGCTCGGGGAGCTTGGGGTAGCTGGGTTTAAGCGCTTTGGTTTTTGATTTATACTTGCTTCGCTTGCCTTTCTTCGTTGTGCCGAGGTGTTGATTAAATAATATATTGAGTTTGGGGAGCATGGGGTAATTGGATTTAAGCGCTTTGGTTTTTGGCTTATACTCGCTTCGCTTACCTTCCTTCGATGTGCCAAGGTGTTAATTAAATAAATTTTTTTGCTCGGGGAGCTTGGGGTAGCTGGGTTTAAGCGCTTTGGTTTTTGATTCATACTTGCTTTACTCGCCTTTCTTCGTTGTGCCGAGGTGTTGATTAATTAAATACATTTTTTTGCTCGGGGAGCTTGGGGTAGCTGGGTTTAAGCGCTTTGGTTTTTGATTTATACTTGCTTCGCTTGCCTTTCTTCGTTGTGCCGAGGTGTTGTTTAAATAATATTGAGTTTGGGGAGCATGGGGTAATTGGATTTAAGCGCTTTGGTTTTTGGCTTATACTCGCT
Source organism: Nasonia vitripennis (assembly GCF_009193385.2). NCBI lineage: Eukaryota > Metazoa > Arthropoda > Insecta > Hymenoptera > Pteromalidae > Nasonia > Nasonia vitripennis. Next base: position 6,655 of record NW_022279917.1, read on the forward strand.
TCGCTTACCTTCCTTCGATGTGCCAAGGTGTTAATTAAATAAATTTTTTTGCTCGGGGAGCTTGGGGTAGCTTGGTTTAAGCGTTTTGTTTTTGGTTTATACTCGCTTCGCTTACCTTCTCTCGTTGTGCCGAGGTGTTGTTTAAATAATATATTGAGTTTGGGGAGCATGGGGTAACTGGATTTAAGCGCTTTGGTTTTTGATTTATACTCGCTTCGCTTGCCTTCCTTGGATGTGCCAAGGTGTTAATTAAATAAATTTTTTTGCTCGGGGAGCTTGGGGTAGCTGGGTTTAAGCGATTGGTTTTTGGCTTATACTCGCTTCGCTTACCTTCCTTCGATGTGCCAAGGTATTAATTAAATACATTTTTTTGCTCGGGGAGCTTGGGGTAGCTGGGTTTAAGCGCTTTGGTTTTTGATTTATACTTGCTTCGCTTGCCTTTCTTCGTTGTGCCGAGGTGTTGATTAAATAATATATTGAGTTTGGGGAGCATGGGGTAATTGGATTTAAGCGCTTTGGTTTTTGGCTTATACTCGCTTCGCTTACCTTCCTTCGATGTGCCAAGGTGTTAATTAAATAAATTTTTTTGCTCGGGGAGCTTGGGGTAGCTGGGTTTAAGCGATTGGTTTTTGGCTTATACTCGCTTCGCTTACCTTCCTTCGATGTGCCAAGGTATTAATTAAATACATTTTTTTGCTCGGGGAGCTTGGGGTAGCTGGGTTTAAGCGCTTTGGTTTTTGATTTATACTTGCTTCGCTTGCCTTTCTTCGTTGTGCCGAGGTGTTGATTAAATAATATATTGAGTTTGGGGAGCATGGGGTAGCTGGATTTAAGCGCTTTGGTTTTTGGCTTATACTCGCTTCGCTTACCTTCCTTCGATGTGCCAAGGTGTTAATTAAATAAATTTTTTTGCTCGGGGAGCTTGGGGTAGCTGGGTTTAAGCGCTTTGGTTTTTGATTTATACTTGCTTCGCTTGCCTTTCTTCGTTGTGCCGAGGTGTTGTTTAAATAATATATTGAGTTTGGGGAGCATGGGGTAGCTGGGTTTAAGCGCTTTGGTTTTTGATTTATACTTGCTTTGCTCGCCTTTCTTCGTTGTGCCGAGGTGTTGATTAATTAAATACATTTTTTTGCTCGGGGAGCTTGGGGTAGCTGGGTTTAAGCGCTTTGGTTTTTGATTTATACTTGCTTCGCTTGCCTTTCTTCGTTGTGCCGAGGTGTTGATTAAATAATATATTGAGTTTGGGGAGCATGGGGTAGCTGGGTTTAAGCGTTTGGTTTTTGGCTTATACTCGCTTCGCTTACCTTCCTTCGATGTGCCAAGGTGTTAATTAAATACATTTTTTTGCTCGGGGAGCTTGGGGTAGCTGGGTTTAAGCGCTTTGGTTTTTGATTTATACTTGCTTCGCTGGCCTTTCTTTGTTGTGCCGAGGTGTTGATTAATTAAATACATTTTTTTGCTCGGGGAGCTTGGGGTAGCTGGGTTTAAGCGCTTTGGTTTTTGATTTATACTTGCTTCGCTTGCCTTTCTTCGTTGTGCCGAGGTGTTGATTAATTAAATACATTTTTTTGCTCGGGGAGCTTGGGGTAGCTGGGTTTAAGCGCTTTGGTTTTTGATTTATACTTGCTTCGCTTGCCTTTCTTCGTTGTGCCGAGGTGTTGTTTAAATATATATTGAGTTTGGGGAGCATGGGGTAATTGGATTTAAGCGCTTTGGTTTTTGGCTTATACTCGCTTCGCTTACCTTCCTTCGATGTGCCAAGGTGTTAATTAAATAAATTTTTTTGCTCGGGGAGCTTGGGGTAGCTGGGTTTAAGCGCTTTGGTTTTGGTTTATACTCGCTTCGCTTACCTTCTTCGTTGTGCCGAGGTGTTGATTAAATAATATATTGAGTTTGGGGAGCATGGGGTAGCTGGATTTAAGCGCTTTGGTTTTTGATTTATACTCGCTTCGCTTGCCTTCCTTGGATGTGCCAAGGTGTTAATTAAATAAATTTTTTTGCTCGGGGAGCTTGGGGTAGCTGGGTTTAAGCGATTGGTTTTTGGCTTATACTCGCTTCGCTTACCTTCCTTCGATGTGCCAAGGTATTAATTAAATACATTTTTTTGCTCGGGGAGCTTGGGGTAGCTGGGTTTAAGCGCTTTGGTTTTTGATTTATACTTGCTTCGCTTGCCTTTCTTCGTTGTGCCGAGGTGTTGATTAAATAATATATTGAGTTTGGGGAGCATGGGGTAATTGGATTTAAGCGCTTTGGTTTTTGGCTTATACTCGCTTCGCTTACCTTCCTTCGATGTGCCAAGGTGTTAATTAAATAAATTTTTTTGCTCGGGGAGCTTGGGGTAGCTGGGTTTAAGCGATTGGTTTTTGGCTTATACTCGCTTCGCTTACCTTCCTTCGATGTGCCAAGGTGTTAATTAAATACATTTTTTTGCTCGGGGAGCTTGGGGTAGCTGGGTTTAAGCGCTTTGGTTTTTGATTTATACTTGCTTCGCTTGCCTTTCTTCGTTGTGCCGAGGTGTTGATTAAATAATATATTGAGTTTGGGGAGCATGGGGTAGCTGGATTTAAGCGCTTTGGTTTTTGGCTTATACTCGCTTCGCTTACCTTCCTTCGATGTGCCAAGGTGTTAATTAAATACATTTTTTTGCTCGGGGAGCTTGGGGTAGCTGGGTTTAAGCGCTTTGGTTTTTGATTTATACTTGCTTCGCTTGCCTTTCTTCGTTGTGCCGAGGTGTTGTTTAAATAATATATTGAGTTTGGGGAGCATGGGGTAGCTGGGTTTAAGCGCTTTGGTTTTTGATTTATACTTGCTTCGCTTGCCTTTCTTCGTTGTGCCGAGGTGTTGATTAATTAAATACATTTTTTTGCTCGGGGAGCTTGGGGTAGCTGGGTTTAAGCGCTTTGGTTTTTGATTTATACTTGCTTCGCTTGCCTTTCTTCGTTGTGCCGAGGTGTTGATTAAATAATATATTGAGTTTGGGGAGCATGGGGTATGGATTTAAGCGCTTTGGTTTTTGGCTTATACTCGCTTCGCTTACCTTCCTTCGATGTGCCAAGGTGTTAATTAAATAAATTTTTTTGCTCGGGGAGCTTGGGGTAGCTGGGTTTAAGCGCTTTGGTTTTTGATTTATACTTGCTTCGCTTGCCTTTCTTCGTTGTGCCGAGGTGTTGATTAATTAAATACATTTTTTTGCTCGGGGAGCTTGGGGTAGCTGGGTTTAAGCGCTTTGGTTTTTGATTTATACTTGCTTCGCTTGCCTTTCTTCGTTGTGCCGAGGTGTTGATTAAATAATATATTGAGTTTGGGGAGCATGGGGTAACTGGATTTAAGCGCTTTGGTTTTTGGCTTATACTCGCTTCGCTTACCTTCCTTCGATGTGCCAAGGTGTTAATTAAATAAATTTTTTTGCTCGGGGAGCTTGGGGTAGCTGGGTTTAAGCGCTTTGGTTTTTGATTTATACTCGCTTCGCTTGCCTTCTTCGTTGTGCCGAGGTGTTGATTAAATAATATATTGAGTTTGGGGAGCATGGGGTAGCTGGATTTAAGCGCTTTGGTTTTTGATTTATACTCGCTTCGCTTGCCTTCCTTCGATGTGCCAAGGTGTTAATTAAATAATTTTTTTGCTCGGGGAGCTTGGGGTAGCTGGGTTTAAGCGCTTTGGTTTTTGATTTATACTTGCTTCGCTTGCCTTTCTTCGTTGTGCCGAGGTGTTGATTAAATAATATATTGAGTTTGGGGAGCATGGGGTAGCTGGGTTTAAGCGCTTTGGTTTTTGGCTTATACTCGCTTCGCTTACCTTCCTTCGATGTGCCAAGGTGTTAATTAAATAAATTTTTTTGCTCGGGGAGCTTGGGGTAGCTGGGTTTAAGCGCTTTGGTTTTTGGTTTATACTCGCTTCGCTTACCTTCCTTGGATGTGCCAAGGTGTTAATTAAATAATTTTTTTGCTCGGGGAGCTTGGGGTAGCTGGGTTTAAGCGCTTTGGTTTTTGGTTTATACTCGCTTCGCTTACCTTCCTTCGATGTGCCAAGGTGTTAATTAAATAAATTTTTTTGCTCGGGGAGCTTGGGGTAGCTGGGTTTAAGCGATTTGGTTTTGGCTTATACTTGCTTCGCTTGCCTTCTCTCGTTGTGCCGAGGTGTTGATTAAATAATATATTGAGTTTGGGGAGCATGGGGTAGCTGGATTTAAGCGCTTTGGTTTTTGATTTATACTCGCTTCGCTTGCCTTCCTTGGATGTGCCAAGGTGTTAATTAAATAAATTTTTTTGCTCGGGGAGCTTGGGGTAGCTGGGTTTAAGCGCTTGGTTTTTGGCTTATACTCGCTTCGCTTACCTTCCTTCGATGTGCCAAGGTGTTAATTAAATACATTTTTTTGCTCGGGGAGCTTGGGGTAGCTGGGTTTAAGCGCTTTGGTTTTTGATTTATACTTGCTTCGCTTGCCTTTCTTCGTTGTGCCGAGGTGTTGATTAAATAATATATTGAGTTTGGGGAGCATGGGGTAATTGGATTTAAGCGCTTTGGTTTTTGGCTTATACTCGCTTCGCTTACCTTCCTTCGATGTGCCAAGGTGTTAATTAAATAAATTTTTTTGCTCGGGGAGCTTGGGGTAGCTGGGTTTAAGCGCTTTGGTTTTTGGCTTATACTCGCTTCGCTTACCTTCCTTCGATGTGCCAAGGTGTTAATTAAATAAATTTTTTTGCTCGGGGAGCTTGGGGTAGCTGGGTTTAAGCGCTTTGGTTTTTGATTTATACTTGCTTCGCTTGCCTTTCTTCGTTGTGCCGAGGTGTTGATTAAATAATATATTGAGTTTGGGGAGCATGGGGTAACTGGATTTAAGCGCTTTGGTTTTTGGCTTATACTCGCTTCGCTTACCTTCCTTCGATGTGCCAAGGTGTTAATTAAATACATTTTTTTGCTCGGGGAGCTTGGGGTAGCTGGGTTTAAGCGCTTTGGTTTTTGATTTATACTTGCTTCGCTTGCCTTTCTTCGTTGTGCCGAGGTGTTGTTTAAATAATATATTGAGTTTGGGGAACATGGGGTAGCTGGGTTTAAGCGCTTTGGTTTTTGATTTATACTTGCTTCGCTTGCCTTTCTTCGTTGTGCCGAGGTGTTGATTAATTAAATACATTTTTTTGCTCGGGGAGCTTGGGGTAGCTGGGTTTAAGCGCTTTGGTTTTTGATTTATACTTGCTTCGCTTGCCTTTCTTCGTTGTGCCGAGGTGTTGATTAAATAATATATTGAGTTTGGGGAGCATGGGGTAACTGGATTTAAGCGCTTTGGTTTTTGGCTTATACTCGCTTCGCTTACCTTCCTTCGATGTGCCAAGGTGTTAATTAAATAAATTTTTTTGCTCGGGGAGCTTGGGGTAGCTGGGTTTAAGCGCTTTGGTTTTTGATTATACTTGATTTACTTGCCTTTCTTCGTTGTGCCGACGTGTTGATTAATTAAATACATTTTTTTGCTCGGGGAGCTTGGGGTAGCTGGGTTTAAGCGCTTTGGTTTTTGATTTATACTTGCTTCGCTTGCCTTTCTTCGTTGTGCCGAGGTGTTGATTAATTAAATACATTTTTTTTGCTCGGGGAGCTTGGGGTAGCTGGGTTTAAGCGCTTTGGTTTTTGATTTATACTTGCTTCGCTTGCCTTTCTTCGTTGTGCCGAGGTGTTGTTTAAATATTATATTGAGTTTGGGGAGCATGGGGTAATTGGATTTAAGCGCTTTGGTTTTTGGCTTATACTCGCTTCGCTTACCTTCCTTCGATGTGCCAAGGTGTTAATTAAATAAATTTTTTTGCTCGGGGAGCTTGGGGTAGCTGGGTTTAAGCGCTTTGGTTTTGGTTTATACTCGCTTCGCTTACCTTCTCTCGTTGTGCCGAGGTGTTGATTAAATAATATATTGAGTTTGGGGAGCATGGGGTAGCTGGATTTAAGCGCTTTGGTTTTTGATTTATACTCGCTTCGCTTGCCTTCCTTCGATGTGCCAAGGTGTTAATTAAATAAATTTTTTGCTCGGGGAGCTTGGGGTAGCTGGGTTTAAGCGCTTGGTTTTTGGCTTATACTCGCTTCGCTTACCTTCCTTCGATGTGCCAAGGTGTTAATTAAATACATTTTTTTGCTCGGGAGCTTGGGGTAGCTGGGTTTAAGCGCTTTGGTTTTTGATTTATACTTGCTTCGCTTGCCTTTCTTCGTTGTGCCGAGGTGTTGATTAAATAATATATTGAGTTTGGGGAGCATGGGGTAATTGGATTTAAGCGCTTTGGTTTTTGGCTTATACTCGCTTCGCTTACCTTCCTTCGATGTGCCAAGGTGTTAATTAAATAAATTTTTTTGCTCGGGGAGCTTGGGGTAGCTGGGTTTAAGCGATTGGTTTTTGGCTTATACTCGCTTCGCTTACCTTCCTTCGATGTGCCAAGGTATTAATTAAATACATTTTTTTGCTCGGGGAGCTTGGGGTAGCTGGGTTTAAGCGCTTTGGTTTTTGATTTATACTTGCTTCGCTTGCCTTTCTTCGTTGTGCCGAGGTGTTGATTAAATAATATATTGAGTTTGGGGAGCATGGGGTAACTGGATTTAAGCGCTTTGGTTTTTGGTTTATACTCGCTTCGCTTACCTTCCTTCGATGTGCCAAGGTGTTAATTAAATACATTTTTTTGCTCGGGGAGCTTGGGGTAGCTGGGTTTAAGCGCTTTGGTTTTTGATTTATACTTGCTTCGCTTGCCTTTCTTCGTTGTGCCGAGGTGTTGTTTAAATAATATATTGAGTTTGGGGAGCATGGGGTAGCTGGGTTTAAGCGCTTTGGTTTTTGATTTATACTTGCTTTACTCGCCTTTCTTCGTTGTGCCGAGGTGTTGATTAATTAAATACATTTTTTTGCTCGGGGAGCTTGGGGTAGCTGGGTTTAAGCGCTTTGGTTTTTGATTTATACTTGCTTCGCTTGCCTTTCTTCGTTGTGCCGAGGTGTTGATTAAATAATATATTGAGTTTGGGGAGCATGGGGTAACTGGATTTAAGCGCTTTGGTTTTTGGCTTATACTCGCTTCGCTTACCTTCCTTCGATGTGCCAAGGTGTTAATTAAATAAATTTTTTTTGCTCGGGGAGCATGGGGTAGCTGGGTTTAAGCGCTTTGGTTTTTGATTCATACTTGATTTACTCGCCTTTCTTCGTTGTGCCGAGGTGTTGATTAATTAAATACATTTTTTTGCTCGGGGAGCTTGGGGTAGCTGGGTTTAAGCGCTTTGGTTTTTGATTTATACTTGCTTCGCTTGCCTTTCTTCGTTGTGCCGAGGTGTTGATTAAATAATATATTGAGTTTGGGGAGCATGGGGTAATTGGATTTAAGCGCTTTGGTTTTTGGCTTATACTCGCTTCGCTTACCTTCCTTCGATGTGCCAAGGTGTTAATTAAATAAATTTTTTTGCTCGGGGAGCTTGGGGTAGCTGGGTTTAAGCGCTTTGGTTTTGGCTTATACTCGCTTCGCTTACCTTCCTTCGATGTGCCGAGGTGTTGATTAAATAATATATTGAGTTTGGGGAGCATGGGGTAACTGGATTTAAGCGCTTTGGTTTTTGATTTATACTCGCTTCGCTTGCCTTCCTTCGATGTGCCAAGGTGTTAATTAAATAATTTTTTTGCTCGGGGAGCTTGGGGTAGCTGGGTTTAAGCGCTTTGGTTTTTGATTTATACTTGCTTCGCTTGCCTTTCTTCGTTGTGCCGAGGTGTTGATTAAATAATATATTGAGTTTGGGGAGCATGGGGTAGCTGGATTTAAGCGCTTTGGTTTTTGGCTTATACTCGCTTCGCTTACCTTCCTTCGATGTGCCAAGGTGTTAATTAAATACATTTTTTGCTCGGGGAGCTTGGGGTAGCTGGGTTTAAGCGCTTTGCTTTTTGATTTATACTTGCTTCGCTTGCCTTTTTCGTTGTGCCGAGGTGTTGATTAAATAATATATTGAGTTTGGGGAGCTTGGGGTAGCTGGGTTTAAGCGCTTTGGTTTTTGATTTATACTTGCTTCGCTTGCCTTCCTTCGTTGTGCCGAGGTGTTGATTAAATAATATATTGAGTTTGGGGAGCATGGGGTAGCTGGATTTAAGCGCTTTGGTTTTTGGTTTATACTCGCTTCGCTTACCTTCCTTCGATGTGCCAAGGTGTTAATTAAATACATTTTTTTGCTCGGGGAGCTTGGGGTAGCTGGGTTTAAGCGCTTTGGTTTTTGATTTATACTTGCTTCGCTTGCCTTTCTTCGTTGTGCCGAGGTGTTGATTAAATAATATATTGAGCTCGGGGAGCTTGGGGTAGCTGGTTTAAGCGCTTTGTTTTTGATTTATACTCGCTTCGCTTACCTTCCTTCGATGTGCCAAGGTGTTAATTAAATACATTTTTTTGCTCGGGGAGCTTGGGGTAGCTGGGTTTAAGCGCTTGGTTTTTGGCTTATACTCGCTTCGCTTACCTTCCTTGGATGTGCCAAGGTGTTAATTAAATAAATTTTTTTGCTCGGGGAGCTTGGGGTAGCTGGGTTTAAGCGCTTTGGTTTTTGATTTATACTTGCTTCGCTTGCCTTTCTTCGTTGTGCCGAGGTGTTGATTAAATAATATATTGAGTTTGGGGAGGTGGGTTTAAGCGATTGGTTTTTGGTTTATACTCGCTTCGCTTACCTTCCTTCGATGTGCCAAGGTATTAATTAAATACATTTTTTTGCTCGGGGAGCTTGGGGTAGCTGGGTTTAAGCGCTTTGGTTTTTGATTTATACTCGCTTCGCTTGCCTTCCTTCGATGTGCCAAGGTGTTGATTAAATAATATATTGAGTTTGGGGAGCATGGGGTAGCTGGGTTTAAGCGCTTTGGTTTTTGTTTTATACTCGCTTCGCTTACCTTCCTTCGATGTGCCAAGGTGTTGATTAAATAAATATTGAGGTTGGGAGCTTGGGGTAGCTGGGTTTAAGCGCTTTGGTTTTTGATTTATACTTGCTTCGCTTGCCTTCTTCGTTGTGCCAAGGTGTTGATTAAATAATATATTTTGCTCGGGGAGCTTGGGGTAGCTGGGTTTAAGCGCTTTGGTTTTTGATTTATACTCGCTTCGCTGCCTTCTTTCGTTGTGCCGAAGTGTTGATTAAATAATATATTGAGTTTGGGAGCATGGGGTAGCTGGATTTAAGCGCTTTGGTTTTTGATTTATACTCGCTTCGCTTGCCTTCCTTCGATGTGCCAAGGTGTTAATTAAATAAATTTTTTTTGCTCGGGGAGCTTGGGGTAGCTGGGTTTAAGCGCTTGGTTTTTGGATTTATACTCGCTTCGCTTACCTTCCTTCGATGTGCCAAGGTATTAATTAAATACATTTTTTTGCTCGGGGAGCTTGGGGTAGCTGGGTTTAAGCGCTTTGGTTTTTGATTTATACTTGCTTCGCTTGCCTTTCTTCGTTGTGCCGAGGTGTTGATTAAATAATATATTGAGTTTGGGAGCTTGGGGTAGCTGGGTTTAAGCGCTTTGGTTTTTGATTTATACTTGCTTCGCTTGCCTTTTTCGTTGTGCCGAAGGTGTTGATTAAATAATATATTGAGTTTGGGGAGCATGGGGTAGCTGGGTTTAAGCGCTTTGGTTTTTGGTTTATACTCGCTTCGCTTACCTTCCTTCGATGTGCCAAGGTGTTGAATTAAATACATTTTTTTTGCTCGGGGAGCTTGGGGTAGCTGGGTTTAAGCGCTTTGGTTTTTGATTTATACTTGCTTCGCTTGCCTTTCTTCGTTGTGCCGAGGTGTTGATTAATTAATATATTGAGCTCGGGGAGCTTGGGGTAGCTTGGTTTAAGCGCTTTGGTTTTTGATTTATACTCGCTTCGCTTACCTTCCTTCGATGTGCCAAGGTATTAATTAAATACATTTTTTTGCTCGGGGAGCTTGGGGTAGCTGGGTTTAAGCGCTTTGGTTTTTGATTTATACTCGCTTCGCTTGCCTTCCTTCGATGTGCCAAGGTGTTGTTTAAATAATATATTGAGTTTGGGGAGCATGGGGTAGCTGGATTTAAGCGATTGGGTTTTTGTTTTATACTCGCTTCGCTTACCTTCCTTCGATGTGCCAAGGTGTTGATTAAATAAATATTGAGGTTGGGGAGCTGGGGGTAGCTGGGTTTAAGCGCTTTGGTTTTTGATTTATACTTGCTTCGCTTGCCTTCTTTGTTGTGCCGAGGTGTTGATTAAATAATATATTAAGCTCGGGGAGCTTGGGGTAGCTGGGTTTAAGCGCTTTGGTTTTTGATTTATACTCGCTTCGCTTGCCTTCTTCGATGTGCCAAGGTGTTGATTAAATAATATATTGAGTTTGGGAGCATGGGGTAGCTGGGTTTAAGCGCTTTGGTTTTTGATTATACTTGCTTTGCTTGCCTTCCTTTGATGTGCCAAGTGTTGATTAAATATTTTTTTGCTCGGGGAGCTTGGGGTAGCTGGTTTAAGCGCTTTGGTTTTTGATTTATACTTGCTTTCGCTTGCCTTTTCTCGTTGTGCCGAGGTGTTGATTAAATAATATATTGAGTTTGGGGAGCTGGGGTAGCTGGGTTTAAGCGCTTTGGTTTTTGATTTATACTTGCTTCGCTTGCCTTTCTTCGTTGTGCCGAGGTGTTGATTAAATAATATATTGAGTTTGGGGAGCATGGGGTAGCTGGGATTAAAGCTTTGGTTTTTGATTATACTTGCTTCGCTTGCCTTCTTCGTTGTGCCGAGGTGTTGATTAAATAATATATTAAGCTCGGGGAGCTTGGGTAGCTGGGTTTAAGCGCTTTGGTTTTTGATTTATACTCGCTTCGCTTACCTTCCTTTGATGTGCCAAGGTGTTGATTAAATAATTATTGAGTTTGGGGAGCATGGGGTAGCTGGGTTTAAGCGCTTTGGTTTTGATTTATACTTGCTTCGCTTACCTTCCTTCGATGTGCCAGGTGTTGATTAAATAATTATTTGAGTTTGGGGAGCATGGGGTAGCTGGATTTAAGCGCTTTGGTTTTTGATTTATACTCGCTTCGCTTACCTTCCTTCGATGTGCCAAGGTGTTAATTAAATAATATTTTGAGTTGGGGAGCTTGGGGTAGCTGGGTTTAAGCGCTTTGGTTTTTGATTTATACTTGCTTCGCTTGCCTTTCTTCGTTGTGCCAGGTGTTGATTAAATAATATATTGAGTTTGGGGAGCTTGGGGTAGCTGGGTTTAAGCGCTTTGGTTTTGATTTATACTCGCTTCGCTTGCCTTCCTTGGATGTGCCAGGTGTTAATTAAATAAATTTTTTGCTCGGGGAGCTTGGGGTAGCTGGGTTTAAGCGCTTTGGTTTTTGGCTTATACTCGCTTCGCTTACCTTCCTTCGATGTGCCAAGGTATTAATTAAATACATTTTTTTGCTCGGGGAGCTTGGGGTAGCTGGGTTTAAGCGCTTTGTTTTTGATTTATACTTGCTTCGCTTACCTTCCTTCGATGTGCCAAGGTGTTAATTAAATAATTTTTTTGCTCGGGGAGCTTGGGGTAGCTGGGTTTAAGCGCTTTGCTTTTTGATTTATACTTGCTTCGCTTGCCTTTCTTTCGTTGTGCCGAGGTGTTGATTAAATAATATATTGAGTTTGGGGAGCTTGGGGTAGCTGGGTTTAAGCGCTTTGGTTTTTGGTTTATACTCGCTTCGCTTACCTTCCTTCGATGTGCCAAGGTGTTGATTAAATAATGATTGAGTTTGGGGAGCATGGGGTAGCTGGGTTTAAGCGCTTTGGTTTTTGTTTATACTCGCTTCGCTTACCTTCCTTGATGTGCCAAGGTGTTGATTAAATAAATATATTGAGTTTGGGGAGCTTGGGGTAGCTGGGTTTAAGCGCTTTGGTTTTTGATTTATACTTGCTTCGCTTGCCTTTCTTCGTTGTGCCGAGGTGTTGATTAAATAATATATTGAGTTTGGGGAGCTGGGGTAGCTGGTTTAAGCGCTTTGGTTTTTGATTTATACTCGCTTCGCTTACCTTCCTTCGATGTGCCAAGGTGTTAATTAAATAATTTTTTTTGCTCGGGGAGCTTGGGGTAGCTGGGTTTAAGCGCTTTGGTTTTTGATTTATACTTGCTTCGCTTGCCTTTCTTTGTTTGTGCCGAGGTTGTTGATTATAATAAATACAGTTTGCCGGGGAGCTTGGGGTAGCTGGGTTTAAGCGCTTTGGTTTTTGATTTATACTTGCTTCGCTTGCCTTTCTTCGTTGTGCCGAGGTGTTGATTAAATAATATATTGAGTTTGGGGAGCATGGGGTAATTGGATTTAAGCGCTTTGGTTTTTGATTTATACTTGCTTCGCTTGCCTTTCTTCGTTGTGCCGAGGTGTTGATTAAATAATATATTGAGTTTGGGGAGCATGGGGTAGCTGGGTTTAAGCGCTTTGGTTTTTGATTTATACTTGCTTCGCTTGCCTTCCTTCGTTGTGCCAAGGTGTTGATTAAATAATATATTGAGCTCGGGGAGCTTGGGGTAGCTGGGTTTAAGCGCTTTGGTTTTTGGTTT
>NW_022279918.1:0-19123 GCF_009193385.2 Nasonia vitripennis
CCACCTACCCCAGGCGCAGCAAGTTCATAATGAAATACGGGGCACATCAAGAGGAAGGCGAATATTGACAAGCTGTAAATCTAAAACTAAAGCTTTAAACTCACCTACACCCCTAAAAAGCGAGACAAAATTCTAAAAACTCAAGATTCCAAACTTACTTACCCGACGCGCAGCAATTTTCAGAATAAAATACGGGTTATATCGAAGGAAGGCGAGCAAGAGCGAGAAAAAAATCTATAACCTGAAGCTTCCAAACTTACTTACCCCACGCGCAACAAGTTTGGTAATAAAATACGGGGCACATCAGAGGAAGGCGAACATCGACAAGCTGTAAATCTAAAACTAAAGCTTTAAACTCACCTACCCGCTCACCTACACCCCTAAATGCGAGACAAAATTCCTAAAAACTAAAGATTCCAAAACTTACTTAACCCACGCGCAGCAAGTTTCATAATAAAATACGGGGTACATCGGAGGAAGGCGCGTGAAAAGAGAAACAAAAAATTAAAACCAAAGCGACCATAACCACCTACCACACATGCAGCGAGTTCGGTAATAAAATACGGGGCATATCGGAGGAAGGCGAACATTGACAAGCTGTAAATCTAAAAACTAAAGCTTTAAACTCACCTACCGCCGCTCACCTACACCGCTAAGAGCGAGACAAAAATTCTAAAACTAAAGATTCAAACTTACTTACGCCACGCGCAGCAAGTTTCAAATAATAATACGGGTTATATCGAAGGAAGGCGAGCAAGAGGAGAAAAAAATCTATAACCAAAGCTTCCAAACTACTTTACCCCATGCGCACAAGTTTGGTAATAAAATAGGGCACACATCGGGAAGCGAACATCGACAAGCTGTATATCTAAAACTAAAGATTCCAAACTTACTTAACCACGCGCAGCAAGTTTCATAATAAAATACGTGGCACGTCGGAGGAAGGCAAGCAAAGCGAGAATAAATCTAAAACCAAATATGCGTAACCCATTTACCCTACGGTTTCCAAATTATTAATTTTTTTAAACTACACCTCGGCACATCGAAGGAATGCGAGCATGAGCGATACAAAAATTTAAAACCTAAAGCTTCCAAACTTACTTACCCATGCGCAGGCAAGTTCGTAATAAAATACGGGGTACATCGGAGGAAGGCGCGTGAAAACGAGAAAAAAAATCTATAACAAAAGCTTCTAAACTTACTTAACCCACGCGCAGCAAGTTTCATAATAAAATACGGGGTACATCGGAGGAAGGCGAGCAAGAGCGAGAAAAAAATCTATAACCAAAGCTTCCAAACTTACTTTACCCACACGCGCACAAGTTTGGTAATAAAATACGGGCACATCGGAGGAAGGCGAAACATCGACAAGCTGTAGAATCTAAAATCTAAAGCTTTACACCACCTACCCCACGCGCAGCAAGTTTCATAATGAAATACGGGGCACATCAGAGGAAGGCGATATTGACAAGCTGTAAATCTAAAACTAAAGCTTTAAAACTCACCTACACCCCTAAAAAGCGAGACCAAAATTCTAAAACTCAAGATTCCAAACTTACTTACCCGACGCGCAGCAAGTTTCAGAATAAGATACGGGTTATATCGAAGGAAGGCGAGCAAGAGCGAGAAAAAAATCTATAACCATAGCTTCCAAACTTACTTACCCCACGCGCAACAAGTTTGGTAATAAAATACGGGTCACATCGGAGGAAGGCGAACATCAACAAGCTGTGAATCTAAAAACTAAAGCTTTAAACTCAACTACCCCGCTCACCTACACACCTAAAAGCGAGACAAAATTCTAAACTAAGGATTCCAAAATTACTTTACCCACGCGCAGCAAGTTTCATAATAAAATACGTGGCACATCGGAGGAAGGCGAGCAAAGCGAGAATTAATCTAAAACCAATATGCGTAACCCATTTACCCTACGGCTTCCAAATTATTAATTTATTTAAACTACACCTTGGCGCATCGAAGGAAGGCGAGCAAGAGCGATACAAAAATTTAAAAACTAAAGCTTCCAAACTTACTTACCCCACGCGCAGCAAGTTTCATAATAAAATACGGGGTACATCGGAGGAAGGCGCGTGAAAACGAGAAATAAAAATCAAAACCCATAGCTTCCAAACTAACTTAACCCACGCGCAGCAAGTTTCATAATAAAATACGGGGTACATCGGAGGAAGGCGAGCAAAGCGAGAATTAATCTAAAACCAATATGCGTAACCCATTTACCCTACGCCTTCCAAATTATTAATTTATTTAAACTACACCTTGGCACATCGAAGGAAGGCGAGCAAGAGCGATACAAAAATTTAAAACTAAACCTTCCAAACTTACTTACCCCACGCGCAGCAAGTTTCATAATAAAATACGGGGTACATCGGAGGAAGGCGCGTGAAAACGAGAAATAAAAATCAAAACCCAAAGCGACCATAACCAACCTACCACACATGCAGCGAGTTCGGTAATAAAATACGGGGCATATCGAAGGAAGGCGAATATTGACAAGCTGTAAATCTAAAACTAAAGCTTTAAACTCACCTACCCCGCTCACCTACACCCCTAAATGCGAGACAAAATTCTAAAACTAAAGATTCCAAACTTACTTAACCCACGCGCAGCAATTTTCATAATAAAATACGGGGTAGATCGGAGGAAGGCGCGTGAAAACGAGAACAAAAAATTAAAACCCAAAGCGACCATAACCAACCTACCACACATGCAGCGAGTTCGTTAATAAAATACGGGGCATATCGGAGGATGGCGAACACTGACAAGCTGTAAATCTAAAACTAAAGCTTTAAACTCACCTACCCCGCTCACCTACACCGCTAAGAGCGAGAGAAAATTCTAAAACTAAAGATTATAAACTTACTTACCCCACGCGCAGCAAGTTTCATAATAAAATACGGGTTATATCGAAGGAAGGCGAGCAAGAGCGAGAAAAAAATCTATAACCAAAGCTTCCAAACTTACTTACCCCATGCGCAACAAGTTTGGTAATAAAATACGGGGCATATCGGAGGAAGGCGAACATCGATAAGCTGTAAATCTAAAACTAAAGCTTTAAACTCACCTACCCCGCTCACCTACACACCTAAAAGCGAGACAAAATTCTAAAACTAAGGATTCCAAACTTACTTCACCCACGCGCAGCAAGTTTCATAATAAAATACGTGGCACATCGGAGGAAGGCGAGCAAAGCGAGAATGAGTCTAAAACCAATATACGTAACCCATTTACCCTACGCCTTCCAAATTATTAATTTATTTAAACTACACCTTGGCACATCGAAGGAAGGCGAGCAAGAGCGATACAAAAATTTAAAACTAAAGCTTCCAAACTTACTTACCCCACGCGCAGCAAGTTTCATAATAAAATACGGGGTACATCGGTGGAAGGCGCGTGAAAACGAGAAAAAAAAATCAAAACCCAAAGCGACCATAACCAACCTACCTCACATGCAGCGAGTTCGGTAATAAAATACGGGGCATATCGAAGGAAGGCGAATATTGACAAGCTGTAAATCTAAATCTAAAGCTTTAAACTCACCTACCCCGCTCACCTACACCCCTAAATGCGAGACAAAATTCTAAAACTAAAGATTCCAAACTTACTTAACCTACGCGCAGCAAGTTTCATAATAAAATACGGGGTAGATCGGAGGAAGGCGCGTGAAAACGAGAACAAAAAATTAAAACCCAAAGCGACCATAACCAACCTACCACACATGCAGCGAGTTCGGTAATAAAATACGGGGCATATCGGAGGATGGCGAACACTGACAAGCTGTAAATCTAAAACTAAAGCTTTAAACTCACCTACCCCGCTCACCTACACCCCTAAATGCGAGACAAAATTCTAAAACTAAAGATTCCAAACTTACTTAACCCACGCGCAGCAAGTTTCATAATAAAATACGGGATACATCGGAGGAAGGCGCGTGAAAACGAGAACAAAAAATTATAACCCAAAGCGACCATAACCAACCTACCACACATGCAGCGAGTTCGGTAATAAAATAAGGGGCATATCGGAGGAAGGCGAACATCGCCAAGCTGTAAATCTAAAACTAAAGCTTTTAACTCAACTACACCCCTAAGAGCGAGACAAAATTCTAAAACTAAAGATTCCAAACTTACTTACCCGACGCGCAGCAAGTTTCAGAATAAAATACGGGTTATATCGAAGGAAGGCGAGCAAGAGCGAGAAAAAAATCTATAACCAAAGCTTCCAAACTTACTTACCCCACGCGCAACAAGTTTGGTAATAAAATACGGGGCACATCGGAGGAAGGCGAACATCGCCAAGCTGTAAATCTAAAACTAAAGCTTTAAACTCACCTACCCCGCTCACCTACACACCTAAAAGCGAGACAAAATTCTAAAACTAAGGATTCCAAACTTACTTTACCCACGCGCAGCAAGTTTCATAATAAAATACGTGGCACATCGGAGGAAGGCGAGCAAAGCGAGAATGAATCTAAAACCAATATGCGTAACCCATTTACCCTACGCCTTCCAAATTATTAATTTATTTAAACTACACCTTGGCACATCGAAGGAAGGCGAGCAAGAGCGATACAAAAATTTAAAACTAAAGCTTCCAAACTTACCCCACGCGCAGCAAGTTTCATAATAAAATACGGGGCACATCGGAGGAAGGCGAGAGAATGCGAGAAATAAAAATCAAAACCCAAAGCTTCCAAACTTACTTAACCCACGCGCAGCAATTTTCATAATAAAATACGGGGTAGATCGGAGGAAGGCGCGTGAAAACGAGAACAAAAAATTAAAACCCAAAGCGACCATAACCAACCTACCACACATGCAGCGAGTTCGTTAATAAAATACGGGGCATATCGGAGGATGACGAACACTGACAAGCTGTAAATCTAAAACTAAAGCTTTAAACTCACCTACCCCGCTCACCTACACCGCTAAGAGCGAGAGAAAATTCTAAAACTAAAGATTCCAAACTTACTTACCCCACGCCCAGCAAGTTTCATAATAAAATACGGGATACATCGGAGGAAGGCGCGTGAAAACGAGAACAAAAAATTAAAACCCAAAGCGACCATAACCAACCTACCACACATGCAGCGAGTTCGGTAATAAAATACGGGGCATATCGGAGGAAGGCGAACATCGCCAAGCTGTAAATCTAAAACTAAAGCTTTTAACTCAACTACACCCCTAAGAGCGAGACAAAATTCTAAAACTAAAGATTCCAAACTTACTTACCCGACGCGCAGCAAGTTTCAGAATAAAATACGGGTTATATCGAAGGAAGGCGAGCAAGAGCGAGAAAAAAATCTATAACCAAAGCTTCCAAACTTACTTACCCCATGCGCAACAAGTTTGGTAATAAAATACGGGGCACATCGGAGGAAGGCGAACATCGACAAGCTGTAAATCTAAAACTAAAGCTTTAAACTCACCTACCCCGCTCACCTACACACCTAAAAGCGAGACAAAATTCTAAAACTAAGGATTCCAAACTTACTTAACCCACGCGCAGCAAGTTTCATAATAAAATACGGGATACATCGGAGGAAGGCGCGTGAAAACGAGAACAAAAAATTATAACCCAAAGCGACCATAACCAACCTACCACACATGCAGCGAGTTCGGTAATAAAATAAGGGGCATATCGGAGGAAGGCGAGAGAATGCGAGAAATAAAAATCAAAACCCAAAGCTTCCAAACTTACTTAACCCACGCGCAGCAATTTTCATAATAAAATACGGGGTAGATCGGAGGAAGGCGCGTGAAAACGAGAACAAAAAATTAAAACCCAAAGCGACCATAACCAACCTACCACACATGCAGCGAGTTCGTTAATAAAATACGGGGCATATCGGAGGATGACGAACACTGACAAGCTGTAAATCTAAAACTAAAGCTTTAAACTCACCTACCCCGCTCACCTACACCGCTAAGAGCGAGAGAAAATTCTAAAACTAAAGATTCCAAACTTACTTACCCCACGCCCAGCAAGTTTCATAATAAAATACGGGATACATCGGAGGAAGGCGCGTGAAAACGAGAACAAACAATTAAAACCCAAAGCGACCATAACCAACCTACCACACATGCAGCGAGTTCGGTAATAAAATACGGGGCATATCGGAGGAAGGCGAACATCGCCAAGCTGTAAATCTAAAACTAAAGCTTTAAACTCACCTACCCCGCTCACCTACACCCCTAAATGCGAGACAAAATTCTAAAACTAAAGATTCCAAACTTACTTACCCCACGCGCAGCAAGTTTCATAATAAAATACGGGTTATATCGAAGGAAGGCGAGCAAGAGCGAGAAAAAAATCTATAACCAAAGCTTCCAAACTTACTTACCCCATGCGCAACAAGTTTGGTAATAAAATACGGGGCATATCGGAGGAAGGCGAACATCAATAAGCTGTAAATCTAAAACTAAAGCTTTAAACTCACCTACCCCGCTCACCTACACACCTAAAAGCGAGACAAAATTCTAAAACTAAGGATTCCAAACTTACTTCAACCACGCGCAGCAAGTTTCATAATAAAATACGTGGCACATCGGAGGAAGGCGAGCAAAGCGAGAATGAGTCTAAAACCAATATACGTAACCCATTTACCTTACGCCTTCCAAATTATTAATTTATTTAAACTACACCTTGGCACATCGAAGGAAGGCGAGCAAGAGCGATACAAAAATTTAAAACTAAAGCTTCCAAACTTACTTACCCCACGCGCAGCAAGTTTCATAATAAAATACGGGGTACATCGGAGGAAGGCGCGTGAAAACGAGAAATAAAAATCAAAACCCATAGCTTCTAAACTTACTTAACCCACGCGCAGCAAGTTTCATAATAAAATACGGGGCACATCGGAGGAAGGCGTGAGAATGCGAGAAATAAATTAAAACCAAAATCGACCATAACCAACCTACCACACGTGCAGCAAGATCGGTAATACAATACGGGGCATATCGGAGGAAGGCGAACATCGATAAGCTGTAAATCTAAAACTAAAGCTTTAAACTCACCTACACCCTTAAGAGCGAGACAAAATTCTAAAACTAAAGATTCCAAACTTACTTACCCGACGCGCAGCAAGTTTCAGAATAAAATACGGGTTATATCGAAGGAAGGCGAGCAAGAGCGAGAAAAAAATCTATAACCAAAGCTTCCAAACTTACTTACCCCACGCGCAACAAGTTTGGTAATAAGATACGGGGCACATCAGAGGAAGGCGAACATCGACAAGCTGTAAATCTAAAACTAAAGCTTTAAACTCACCTACCCCGCTCACCTACACCCCTAAATGCGAGACAAAATTCTAAAACTAAAGATTCCAAACTTACTTTACCCACGCGCAGCAAGTTTCATAATAAAATACGTGGCACATCGGAGGAAGGCGAGCAAAGCGAGAATGAATCTAAAACCAATATGCGTAACCCATTTACCCTACGCCTTCCAAATTATTAATTTATTTAAACTACACCTTGGCACATCGAAGGAAGGCGAGCAAGAGCGATACAAAAATTTAAAACTAAAGCTTCCAAACTTACCCCACGCGCAGCAAGTTTCATAATAAAATACGGGGCACATCGGAGGAAGGCGAGAGAATGCGAGAAATAAAAATCAAAACCCAAAGCTTCCAAACTTACTTAACCCACGCGCAGCAATTTTCATAATAAAATACGGGGTAGATCGGAGGAAGGCGCGTGAAAACGAGAACAAAAAATTAAAACCCAAAGCGACCATAACCAACCTACCACACATGCAGCGAGTTCGGTAATAAAATACGGGGCATATCGGAGGAAGGCGAACATCGCCAAGCTGTAAATCTAAAACTAAAGCTTTAAACTCACCTACCCCGCTCACCTACACCCCTAAATGCGAGACAAAATTCTAAAACTAAAGATTCCAAACTTACTTACCCCACGCGCAGCAAGTTTCATAATAAAATACGGGTTATATCGAAGGAAGGCGAGCAAGAGCGAGAAAAAAATCTATAACCAAAGCTTCCAAACTTACTTACCCCATGCGCAACAAGTTTGGCAATAAAATACGGGGCATATCGGAGGAAGGCGAACATCAATAAGCTGTAAATCTAAAACTAAAGCTTTAAACTCACCTACCCCGCTCACCTACACACCTAAAAGCGAGACAAAATTCTAAAACTAAGGATTCCAAACTTACTTCAACCACGCGCAGCAAGTTTCATAATAAAATACGTGGCACATCGGAGGAAGGCGAGCAAAGCGAGAATGAGTCTAAAACCAATATACGTAACCCATTTACCTTACGCCTTCCAAATTATTAATTTATTTAAACTACACCTTGGCACATCGAAGGAAGGCGAGCAAGAGCGATACAAAAATTTAAAACTAAAGCTTCCAAACTTACTTACCCCACGCGCAGCAAGTTTCATAATAAAATACGGGGTACATCGGAGGAAGGCGCGTGAAAACGAGAAATAAAAATCAAAACCCATAGCTTCTAAACTTACTTAACCCACGCGCAGCAAGTTTCATAATAAAATACGGGGCACATCGGAGGAAGGCGTGAGAATGCGAGAAATAAATTAAAACCAAAATCGACCATAACCAACCTACCACACGTGCAGCAAGATCGGTAATACAATACGGGGCATATCGGAGGAAGGCGAACATCGATAAGCTGTAAATCTAAAACTAAAGCTTTAAACTCACCTACACCCTTAAGAGCGAGACAAAATTCTAAAACTAAAGATTCCAAACTTACTTACCCGACGCGCAGCAAGTTTCAGAATAAAATACGGGTTATATCGAAGGAAGGCGAGCAAGAGCGAGAAAAAAATCTATAACCAAAGCTTCCAAACTTACTTACCCCACGCGCAACAAGTTTGGTAATAAGATACGGGGCACATCAGAGGAAGGCGAACATCGACAAGCTGTAAATCTAAAACTAAAGCTTTAAACTCACCTACCCCGCTCACCTACACCCCTAAATGCGAGACAAAATTCTAAAACTAAAGATTCCAAACTTACTTTACCCACGCGCAGCAAGTTTCATAATAAAATACGTGGCACATCGGAGGAAGGCGAGCAAAGCGAGAATGAATCTAAAACCAATATGCGTAACCCATTTACCCTACGCCTTCCAAATTATTAATTTATTTAAACTACACCTTGGCACATCGAAGGAAGGCGAGCAAGAGCGATACAAAAATTTAAAACTAAAGCTTCCAAACTTACCCCACGCGCAGCAAGTTTCATAATAAAATACGGGGCACATCGGAGGAAGGCGAGAGAATGCG
The DNA here is from genome assembly GCF_009193385.2 of Nasonia vitripennis. Classification (NCBI taxonomy): domain Eukaryota; kingdom Metazoa; phylum Arthropoda; class Insecta; order Hymenoptera; family Pteromalidae; genus Nasonia; species Nasonia vitripennis. Next base: position 9,293 of record NW_022279918.1, read on the forward strand.
AGAAATAAAAATCAAAACCCAAAGCTTCCAAACTTACTTAACCCACGCGCAGCAATTTTCATAATAAAATACGGGGTAGATCGGAGGAAGGCGCGTGAAAACGAGAACAAAAAATTAAAACCCAAAGCGACCATAACCAACCTACCACACATGCAGCGAGTTCGTTAATAAAATACGGGGCATATCGGAGGATGACGAACACTGACAAGCTGTAAATCTAAAACTAAAGCTTTAAACTCACCTACCCCGCTCACCTACACCGCTAAGAGCGAGAGAAAATTCTAAAACTAAAGATTCCAAACTTACTTACCCCACGCCCAGCAAGTTTCATAATAAAATACGGGATACATCGGAGGAAGGCGCGTGAAAACGAGAACAAAAAATTAAAACCCAAAGCGACCATAACCAACCTACCACACATGCAGCGAGTTCGGTAATAAAATACGGGGCATATCGGAGGAAGGCGAACATCGCCAAGCTGTAAATCTAAAACTAAAGCTTTTAACTCAACTACACCCCTAAGAGCGAGACAAAATTCTAAAACTAAAGATTCCAAACTTACTTACCCGACGCGCAGCAAGTTTCAGAATAAAATACGGGTTATATCGAAGGAAGGCGAGCAAGAGCGAGAAAAAAATCTATAACCAAAGCTTCCAAACTTACTTACCCCATGCGCAACAAGTTTGGTAATAAAATACGGGGCACATCGGAGGAAGGCGAACATCGACAAGCTGTAAATCTAAAACTAAAGCTTTAAACTCACCTACCCCGCTCACCTACACACCTAAAAGCGAGACAAAATTCTAAAACTAAGGATTCCAAACTTACTTAACCCACGCGCAGCAAGTTTCATAATAAAATACGGGATACATCGGAGGAAGGCGCGTGAAAACGAGAACAAAAAATTATAACCCAAAGCGACCATAACCAACCTACCACACATGCAGCGAGTTCGGTAATAAAATAAGGGGCATATCGGAGGAAGGCGAGAGAATGCGAGAAATAAAAATCAAAACCCAAAGCTTCCAAACTTACTTAACCCACGCGCAGCAATTTTCATAATAAAATACGGGGTAGATCGGAGGAAGGCGCGTGAAAACGAGAACAAAAAATTAAAACCCAAAGCGACCATAACCAACCTACCACACATGCAGCGAGTTCGTTAATAAAATACGGGGCATATCGGAGGATGACGAACACTGACAAGCTGTAAATCTAAAACTAAAGCTTTAAACTCACCTACCCCGCTCACCTACACCGCTAAGAGCGAGAGAAAATTCTAAAACTAAAGATTCCAAACTTACTTACCCCACGCCCAGCAAGTTTCATAATAAAATACGGGATACATCGGAGGAAGGCGCGTGAAAACGAGAACAAAAAATTAAAACCCAAAGCGACCATAACCAACCTACCACACATGCAGCGAGTTCGGTAATAAAATACGGGGCATATCGGAGGAAGGCGAGAGAATGCGAGAAATAAAAATCAAAACCCAAAGCTTCCAAACTTACTTAACCCACGCGCAGCAATTTTCATAATAAAATACGGGGTAGATCGGAGGAAGGCGCGTGAAAACGAGAACAAAAAATTAAAACCCAAAGCGACCATAACCAACCTACCACACATGCAGCGAGTTCGTTAATAAAATACGGGGCATATCGGAGGATGACGAACACTGACAAGCTGTAAATCTAAAACTAAAGCTTTAAACTCACCTACCCCGCTCACCTACACCGCTAAGAGCGAGAGAAAATTCTAAAACTAAAGATTCCAAACTTACTTACCCCACGCCCAGCAAGTTTCATAATAAAATACGGGATACATCGGAGGAAGGCGCGTGAAAACGAGAACAAAAAATTAAAACCCAAAGCGACCATAACCAACCTACCACACATGCAGCGAGTTCGGTAATAAAATACGGGGCATATCGGAGGAAGGCGAACATCGCCAAGCTGTAAATCTAAAACTAAAGCTTTTAACTCAACTACACCCCTAAGAGCGAGACAAAATTCTAAAACTAAAGATTCCAAACTTACTTACCCGACGCGCAGCAAGTTTCAGAATAAAATACGGGTTATATCGAAGGAAGGCGAGCAAGAGCGAGAAAAAAATCTATAACCAAAGCTTCCAAACTTACTTACCCCATGCGCAACAAGTTTGGTAATAAAATACGGGGCACATCGGAGGAAGGCGAACATCGACAAGCTGTAAATCTAAAACTAAAGCTTTAAACTCACCTACCCCGCTCACCTACACACCTAAAAGCGAGACAAAATTCTAAAACTAAGGATTCCAAACTTACTTAACCCACGCGCAGCAAGTTTCATAATAAAATACGGGATACATCGGAGGAAGGCGCGTGAAAACGAGAACAAAAAATTATAACCCAAAGCGACCATAACCAACCTACCACACATGCAGCGAGTTCGGTAATAAAATAAGGGGCATATCGGAGGAAGGCGAGAGAATGCGAGAAATAAAAATCAAAACCCAAAGCTTCCAAACTTACTTAACCCACGCGCAGCAATTTTCATAATAAAATACGGGGTAGATCGGAGGAAGGCGCGTGAAAACGAGAACAAAAAATTAAAACCCAAAGCGACCATAACCAACCTACCACACATGCAGCGAGTTCGTTAATAAAATACGGGGCATATCGGAGGATGACGAACACTGACAAGCTGTAAATCTAAAACTAAAGCTTTAAACTCACCTACCCCGCTCACCTACACCGCTAAGAGCGAGAGAAAATTCTAAAACTAAAGATTCCAAACTTACTTACCCCACGCCCAGCAAGTTTCATAATAAAATACGGGATACATCGGAGGAAGGCGCGTGAAAACGAGAACAAAAAATTAAAACCCAAAGCGACCATAACCAACCTACCACACATGCAGCGAGTTCGGTAATAAATACGGGGCATATCGGAGGAAGGCGAACATCGCCAAGCTGTAAATCTAAAACTAAAGCTTTAAACTCACCTACCCCGCTCACCTACACCCCTAAATGCGAGACAAAATTCTAAAACTAAAGATTCCAAACTTACTTACCCCACGCGCAGCAAGTTTCATAATAAAATACGGGTTATATCGAAGGAAGGCGAGCAAGAGCGAGAAAAAAATCTATAACCAAAGCTTCCAAACTTACTTACCCCATGCGCAACAAGTTTGGTAATAAAATACGGGGCATATCGGAGGAAGGCGAACATCAATAAGCTGTAAATCTAAAACTAAAGCTTTAAACTCACCTACCCCGCTCACCTACACACCTAAAAGCGAGACAAAATTCTAAAACTAAGGATTCCAAACTTACTTCAACCACGCGCAGCAAGTTTCATAATAAAATACGTGGCACATCGGAGGAAGGCGAGCAAAGCGAGAATGAGTCTAAAACCAATATACGTAACCCATTTACCTTACGCCTTCCAAATTATTAATTTATTTAAACTACACCTTGGCACATCGAAGGAAGGCGAGCAAGAGCGATACAAAAATTTAAAACTAAAGCTTCCAAACTTACTTACCCCACGCGCAGCAAGTTTCATAATAAAATACGGGGTACATCGGAGGAAGGCGCGTGAAAACGAGAAATAAGAATCAAAACCCATAGCTTCTAAACTTACTTAACCCACGCGCAGCAAGTTTCATAATAAAATACGGGGCACATCGGAGGAAGGCGTGAGAATGCGAGAAATAAATTAAAACCAAAATCGACCATAACCAACCTACCACACGTGCAGCAAGATCGGTAATACAATACGGGGCATATCGGAGGAAGGCGAACATCGATAAGCTGTAAATCTAAAACTAAAGCTTTAAACTCACCTACACCCTTAAGAGCGAGACAAAATTCTAAAACTAAAGATTCCAAACTTACTTACCCGACGCGCAGCAAGTTTCAGAATAAAATACGGGTTATATCGAAGGAAGGCGAGCAAGAGCGAGAAAAAAATCTATAACCAAAGCTTCCAAACTTACTTACCCCACGCGCAACAAGTTTGGTAATAAGATACGGGGCACATCAGAGGAAGGCGAACATCGACAAGCTGTAAATCTAAAACTAAAGCTTTAAACTCACCTACCCCGCTCACCTACACCCCTAAATGCGAGACAAAATTCTAAAACTAAAGATTCCAAACTTACTTAACCCACGCGCAGCAAGTTTCATAATAAAATACGGGGTACATCGGAGGAAGGCGCGTGAAAACGAGAACAAAAAATTAAAACCCAAAGCGACCATAACCAACCTACCACACATGCAGCGAGTTCGGTAATAAAATACGGGGCATATCGGAGGAAGGCGAACATTGACAAGCTGTAAATCTAAAACTAAAGCTTTAAACTCACCTACCCCGCTCACCTACACCGCTAAAAGCGAGACAAAATTCTAAAACTAAAGATTCCAAACTTACTTACCCCACGCGCAGCAAGTTTCATAATAAAATACGGGTTATATCGAAGGAAGGCGAGCAAGAGCGAGAAAAAAATCTATAACCAAAGCTTCCAAACTTACTTACCCCATGCGCAACAAGTTTGGTAATAAAATACGGGGCACATCGGAGGAAGCGAACATCGACAAGCTGTATATCTAAAACTAAAGATTCCAAACTTACTTAACCCACGCGCAGCAAGTTTCATAATAAAATACGTGGCACATCGGAGGAAGGCAAGCAAAGCGAGAATAAATCTAAAACCAATATGCGTAACCCATTTACCCTACGGTTTCCAAATTATTAATTTTTTTAAACTACACCTCGGCACATCGAAGGAATGCGAGCATGAGCGATACAAAAATTTAAAACTAAAGCTTCCAAACTTACTTACCCCATGCGCAGCAAGTTTCGTAATAAAATACGGGGTACATCGGAGGAAGGCGCGTGAAAACGAGAAAAAAAAATCTATAACCAAAGCTTCTAAACTTACTTAACCCACGCGCAGCAAGTTTCATAATAAAATACGGGGTACATCGGAGGAAGGCGAGCAAGAGCGAGAAAAAAATCTATAACCAAAGCTTCCAAACTTACTTACCCCACGCGCAACAAGTTTGGTAATAAAATACGGGGCACATCGGAGGAAGGCGAACATCGACAAGCTGTAAATCTAAATCTAAAGCTTTACACCCACATACCCCACGCGCAGCAAGTTTCATAATGAAATACGGGGCACATCAGAGGAAGGCGAATATTGACAAGCTGTAAATCTAAAACTAAAGCTTTAAACTCACCTACACCCCTAAAAGCGAGACAAAATTCTAAAACTCAAGATTCCAAACTTACTTACCCGACGCGCAGCAAGTTTCAGAATAAAATACGGGTTATATCGAAGGAAGGCGAGCAAGAGCGAGAAAAAAATCTATAACCATAGCTTCCAAACTTACTTACCCCACGCGCAACAATTTTCATAATAAAATACGGGGTAGATCGGAGGAAGGCGCGTGAAAACGAGAACAAAAAATTAAAACCCAAAGCGACCATAACCAACCTACCACACATGCAGCGAGTTCGTTAATAAAATACGGGGCATATCGGAGGATGACGAACACTGACAAGCTGTAAATCTAAAACTAAAGCTTTAAACTCACCTACCCCGCTCACCTACACCGCTAAGAGCGAGAGAAAATTCTAAAACTAAAGATTCCAAACTTACTTACCCCACGCCCAGCAAGTTTCATAATAAAATACGGGATACATCGGAGGAAGGCGCGTGAAAACGAGAACAAAAAATTAAAACCCAAAGCGACCATAACCAACCTACCACACATGCAGCGAGTTCGGTAATAAAATACGGGGCATATCGGAGGAAGGCGAGAGAATGCGAGAAATAAAAATCAAAACCCAAAGCTTCCAAACTTACTTAACCCACGCGCAGCAATTTTCATAATAAAATACGGGGTAGATCGGAGGAAGGCGCGTGAAAACGAGAACAAAAAATTAAAACCCAAAGCGACCATAACCAACCTACCACACATGCAGCGAGTTCGTTAATAAAATACGGGGCATATCGGAGGATGACGAACACTGACAAGCTGTAAATCTAAAACTAAAGCTTTAAACTCACCTACCCCGCTCACCTACACCGCTAAGAGCGAGAGAAAATTCTAAAACTAAAGATTCCAAACTTACTTACCCCACGCCCAGCAAGTTTCATAATAAAATACGGGATACATCGGAGGAAGGCGCGTGAAAACGAGAACAAAAAATTAAAACCCAAAGCGACCATAACCAACCTACCACACATGCAGCGAGTTCGGTAATAAAATACGGGGCATATCGGAGGAAGGCGAACATCGCCAAGCTGTAAATCTAAAACTAAAGCTTTTAACTCAACTACACCCCTAAGAGCGAGACAAAATTCTAAAACTAAAGATTCCAAACTTACTTACCCGACGCGCAGCAAGTTTCAGAATAAATACGGGTTATATCGAAGGAAGGCGAGCAAGAGCGAGAAAAAAATCTATAACCAAAGCTTCCAAACTTACTTACCCCATGCGCAACAAGTTTGGTAATAAAATACGGGGCACATCGGAGGAAGGCGAACATCGACAAGCTGTAAATCTAAAACTAAAGCTTTAAACTCACCTACCCCGCTCACCTACACACCTAAAAGCGAGACAAAATTCTAAAACTAAGGATTCCAAACTTACTTAACCCACGCGCAGCAAGTTTCATAATAAAATACGGGATACATCGGAGGAAGGCGCGTGAAAACGAGAACAAAAAATTATAACCCAAAGCGACCATAACCAACCTACCACACATGCAGCGAGTTCGGTAATAAAATAAGGGGCATATCGGAGGAAGGCGAGAGAATGCGAGAAATAAAAATCAAAACCCAAAGCTTCCAAACTTACTTAACCCACGCGCAGCAATTTTCATAATAAAATACGGGGTAGATCGGAGGAAGGCGCGTGAAAACGAGAACAAAAAATTAAAACCCAAAGCGACCATAACCAACCTACCACACATGCAGCGAGTTCGTTAATAAAATACGGGGCATATCGGAGGATGACGAACACTGACAAGCTGTAAATCTAAAACTAAAGCTTTAAACTCACCTACCCCGCTCACCTACACCGCTAAGAGCGAGAGAAAATTCTAAAACTAAAGATTCCAAACTTACTTACCCCACGCCCAGCAAGTTTCATAATAAAATACGGGATACATCGGAGGAAGGCGCGTGAAAACGAGAACAAAAAATTAAAACCCAAAGCGACCATAACCAACCTACCACACATGCAGCGAGTTCGGTGATAAAATACGGGGCATATCGGAGGAAGGCGAACATCGCCAAGCTGTAAATCTAAAACTAAAGCTTTAAACTCACCTACCCCGCTCACCTACACCCCTAAATGCGAGACAAAATTCTAAAACTAAAGATTCCAAACTTACTTACCCCACGCGCAGCAAGTTTCATAATAAAATACGGGTTATATCGAAGGAAGGCGAGCAAGAGCGAGAAAAAAATCTATAACCAAAGCTTCCAAACTTACTTACCCCATGCGCAACAAGTTTGGTAATAAAATACGGGGCATATCGGAGGAAGGCGAACATCAATAAGCTGTAAATCTAAAACTAAAGCTTTAAACTCACCTACCCCGCTCACCTACACACCTAAAAGCGAGACAAAATTCTAAAACTAAGGATTCCAAACTTACTTCAACCACGCGCAGCAAGTTTCATAATAAAATACGTGGCACATCGGAGGAAGGCGAGCAAAGCGAGAATGAGTCTAAAACCAATATACGTAACCCATTTACCTTACGCCTTCCAAATTATTAATTTATTTAAACTACACCTTGGCACATCGAAGAAGGCGAGCAAGAGCGATACAAAAATTTAAAACTAAAGCTTCCAAACTTACTTACCCCACGCGCAGCAAGTTCATAATAAAATACGGGGTACATCGGAGGAAGGCGCGTGAAAACGAGAAATAAAAATCAAAACCCATAGCTTCTAACTTACTTAACCCACGCGCAGCAAGTTTCATAATAAATACGGGGCACATCGGAGGAAGGCGTGAGAATGCGAGAAATAAATTAAAACCAAAATCGACCATAACCAACCTACCACACGTGCAGCAAGATCGGTAATACAATACGGGCATATCGGAGGAAGGCGAACATCGATAAGCTGTAAATCTAAAACTAAAGCTTTAAACTCACCTACACCCTTAAGAGCGAGACAAAATTCTAAAACTAAAGATTCCAACTTACTTACCCGACGCGCAGCAAGTTTCAGAATAAAATACGGGTTATATCGAAGGAAGGCGAGCAAGAGCGAGAAAAAATCTATAACCAAAGCTTCCAAACTTACTTACCCCACGCGCAACAAGTTTGGTAATAAGATACGGGGCACATCAGAGGAAGGCGAACATCGACAAGCTGTAAATAAAACTAAAGCTTTAAACTCACCTACCCCGCTACCTACACCCCTAAATGCGAGACAAAATTCTAAAACTAAAGATTCCAAACTTACTTAACCCACGCGCAGCAAGTTTCATAATAAAATACGGGGTACATCGGAGGAAGGCGCGTGAAAACGAGAACAAAAAATTAAAACCAAAGCGACCATAACCAACCTACCACACATGCAGCGAGTTCGGTAATAAAATACGGGGCATATCGGAGGAAGGCGAACATTGACAAGCTGTAAATCTAAAACTAAAGCTTAAACTCACCTACCCCGCTCACCTACACCGCTAAAAGCGAGACAAAATTCTAAAAAAAGATTCCAAACTTACTTACCCACGCGCAGCAAGTTTCATAATAAAATACGGGTTATATCGAAGGAAGGCGAGCAAGAGCGAGAAAAAAATCTATAACCAAAGCTTCCAACTTACTTACCCCATGCGCAACAAGTTTGGTAATAAATACGGGGCACATCGGAGGAAGCGAACATCGACAAGCTGTATATCTAAAACTAAAGATTCCAACTTACTAACCCACGCGCAGCAAGTTTCATAATAAAATACGTGGCACATCGGAGGAAGGCAAGCAAAGCGAGAATAAATCTAAAACCAATATGCGTAACCCATTTACCCTACGGTTTCCAAATTATTAATTTTTTTAAACTACACCTCGGCACATCGAAGGAATGCGAGCATGAGCGATACAAAATTTAAAACTAAAGCTTCCAAACTTACTTACCCATGCGCAGCAAGTTTCGTAATAAAATACGGGGTACATCGGAGGAAGGCGCGTGAAAACGAGAAAAAAAAATCTATAACCAAAGCTTCTAAACTTACTTAACCCACGCGCAGCAAGTTTCATAATAAAATACGGGTACATCGGAGGAAGGCGAGCAAGAGCGAGAAAAAAATCTATAACCAAAGCTTCCAAACTTACTTACCCCACGCGCAACAAGTTTGGTAAAAAAATACGGGGCACATCGGAGGAAGGCGAACATCGACAAGCTGTAAATCTAAATCTAAAGCTTTACACCCACATACCCCACGCGCAGCAAGTTTCATAATGAAATACGGGGCACATCAGAGGAAGGCGAATATTGACAAGCTTAAATCTAAAACTAAAGCTTTAAACTCACCTACACCCCTAAAAGCGAGACAAAATTCTAAAAACTCAAGATTCCAAAACTTACTTACCGACGCGCCAGCAAGTTCAGAATAAAATACGGGTTATATCGAAGGAAGCGAGCAAGAGCGAGAAAAAAATCTATAACCATAGCTTCCAAACTTACTTACCCCACGCGCAACAATTTGGTAATAAAATACGGGTCACATCGAGGAAGGCGAACATCACAAGCTGTGAATCTAAAACTAAAGCTTTAAACTCAACTACCCCGCTCACCTACACACCTAAAAGCGAGACAAAATT
>NW_022279919.1:0-18632 GCF_009193385.2 Nasonia vitripennis
GAGTATGGGATAGCTAGATTCAAGAATTTGCGTTTTAGATTCTCCATCCAGCTCGCGTTCCTCTGAATTGCTGACGTACTCTCTTTTAAAAAAGTTACTTGTAGGAAATCACAGAGCATAGTGTAGCTAGATTTAAGAGTTTTTGTTTTAGTGCTATAATATTCGCTCTCGTTCGCCTTCCTCCGATTTGCCGACATACTTTCTTTCTAAAAAATACTCGTATAGTGATTCTCGGAGTATGGGATAGCTAGATTTAAGAATTTTGCGTTTTAGATTCTCCTCCAGCTCGCGTTCCTCTGAATTGCCGACGTACTCTCTTTTAAAAAAAGTTACTTGTAGGGAATCGCAGAGCGTAGGGTAGCGAGATTTGAGAGTTTTTGTTTTAGAGCTTTAATAATATGCTCTCATTTCTCCTTACTCCGATTTGCGGCGTACTCTTTTTCTAAAAATACTCGTATAGTGATTCTCGGAGTATGGATAGCTGGATTTAAGAATTTGCGTTTTGGATGTTCCTCCAGCTCGCCTTCTTTTGATTTGCCGATGTACTCACATTTTAAAAAAGTTACTTGTAGGGAATCGCAGAGCGAAGGGAGCGAGATTGAGAGTTTTTGTTTTAGAGCTTTAATACATGCTCTCGATTTCCTTCTCCCCCGATTTGCGGACGTACTCTTTTTCTAAAAAATATCCTATAAGGAGTCTCGGAGTATGGTGTAGCTAGATTTAAGAATTTGGCGTTTTGGATGCTCTCCAGCTCGCTTTCTTTTGATTTTCCGAAGTACTCACTTTTAAAAAGTTACTTGTAGGGAATCGCAGAGCGAAGGGGTAGCGAGATTTAGAAGTTTTTGTTTTAGAGCTTTAATATATGCCTCACATTTGCCTTCCTCTGAATTGCCGACGTACTCTCTTTTTAAAACAAGTTACTTGTAGGAAATCACAGAGCGTAGGGTAGCTAGATTTAAAGTTTTTTGTTTTATTCTTTAATATTCGCTCTCGTTCGCCTTCCTCCGATTTGCCGACATACTTCATTCTAAAAATAATACTATTCGTATAGTGATTCCCGGAGTATGGATAGCTAGATTTAATAATTGCGTTTCAGATTCTCCCTCCAGATCGCGTTCCTCTGAATTGCCGACGTACTCTTTTTAAAAAAAGTTACTTGTAGGAATCGCAGAGCGAAGGTAGCGAGATCTGAGAGTTTTTGTTTTAGAGCTTTATACATTGCTCTCGATTTCCTTCCCCCGATTTGCGGACGTACTCTTTTTTCTAAAAATACTCGTATAGTGATTCTCGGAGTATGGGATAACTAGATTTAAGAATTTGCGTTTTAGATTCTCCCTCCAGCTCGCCTTCTTTTGATATGCCGATGTACTACTTTTAAAAAAGTTACTTGTAGGGAATCGCAGAGCGAAGGGTAGCGAGATTTGAGAGTTTTTGTTTTAGTGCTATAATATTCGCTCTCGTTCGCCTTCCTCCGATTTGCCGACATACTTTCTTTCTAAAAATACTCGTATAATGAGTCTCGGAGTATGGGTAGCTGGATTTAAGAATTTGCGTTTTGAGATGTTCCCTCCAGCTCGCCTTCTTTTGATTTGCGATGTACTCAATTTTTAAAAAGTTACTTGTAGGGAATCGCAGAGCGAAGGGTAGCAGAGATTGAGAGTTTTTGTTTAGAGCTTTAATACATGCTCTCGTTTGCCTTCCTCCGATTTGCCGACATACTTTCTTTCTAAAAATACTCGTATAGTGATTCTCGGAGTATGGGATAGCTAGATTTAAGAATTTGCGTTTTAGATTCTCCCTCCAGCTCGCGTTCCTCTGCTGAATTGCCGACGTACTCTCTTTTAAAAAAGTTACTTGTAGGGAATCGCAGAGCGTAGGTAGCGAGATTGAGAGTTTTTTGTTTTAGAGCTTTAATATATGCTCTCATTCTCCTTACTCCGATTTGCGGACGTACTCTTTTTCTAAAAAATACTCGTATGAGTCTCGGAGCGTGGGCTAGCGAGATTTGAGAGTTCTTGTTTTAGAGCTTTAAATACATGCTCTCGTTTGCCTTCACCCGATTTGCGGACGTACTCTTTTTCTAAAAATACTCGTATAGTGATTCTCGGAGTATGGGATAGCTAGATTTAAGAATTTGCGTTTAGATTCTCCCTCCAGCTCGCCTTATTTTGATTTGCCGATGTACTCACTTTTAAAAAAAGTTACTTGTAGGGAATCGCAGAGCAAAGGGTAGCGAGATTTGAGAGTTTTTGTTTTGGAGCTTTAATACATGCTCTCCATTTCCTTCCCCCGATTTGCGGACGTACTCTTTTTCTAAAAATACTCCTGTAAGGAGTCTCGAGTAGTATGGGATAGCTAGATTTAAGAATTTGCGTTTAGATTCTCCATCCAGCTCGCGTTCCTCTGACTTGCTGACGTACTCTCTTTTAAAAAAAGTTACTTGTAGGAAATCACAGAGCGTAGTGTAGCTAGATTTAAGAGTTTTTGTTTTAGTGCTATAATATTCGCTCTCGTTCGCCTTCTCCGATTTGCCGACATAATTTCTTTCTAAAAATACTCGTATAGTGATTCTCGGAGTATGGGATAGATAGATTTAAGAATTTTACGTTTTAGATCTCCATCCAGCTCGCGTTCCTCTGAATTGCCGACGTACTCTCTTTAAAAAAAAGTTACTTGTAGGAATCGCAGAGCGTAGGGTAGCGAGATTGAGAGTTTTTGTTTTAGAGCTTTAATATATGCTCTCATTCTCCTTACTCCGATTTGCGGACGTACTCTTTTCTAAAAATACTCGTATGAGTCTCGGAGCGTGGGTAGCGAGATTTGAGAGTTCTTGTTTTAGAGCTTTAATACATGCTCTCGTTTGCCTTCACCCGATTTGCGGACGTACTCTTTTCTAAAAATACTCGTATAGTGATTCTCGGAGTATGGATAGCTGGATTTAAGAATTTGCGTTTTAGATTCTCCCTCCGGCTCGCCTTCTTTTGATATGCCGATGTACTACTTTTTTAAAAGTTACTTGTAGGGAATCGCAGAGCGAAGGGTAGCGAGATTGAGAGTTTTTGTTTTAGTGCTATAATATTCGCTCTCGTTCGCCTTCTCCGATTTGCCGACATACTTTCTTTCTAAAAATACTCGTATAGTGATTCTCGGAGTATGGGATAGCTAGATTTAAGAATTTGCGTTTTAGATTCTCCCTCCAGCTCGCGTTCCTCTGAATTTCCGACGTACTCTCTTTTAAAAAAGTTACTTGTAGGGAATCGCAGAGCGTAGGGTAGCGAGATTTGAGAGTTTGTTTTTAGAGCTTTAATATATGCTCTCATTCTCCTTACTCCGATTTGCGGACGTACTCTTTTTCTAAAAATACTCGTATGAGTATCGGAGCGTGGGGTAGCGAGATTTGAGAGTTCTTGTTTTAGAGCTTTAATACATGCTCTCGTTTGCCTTCACCCGATTTGCGGACGTACTCTTTTTCTAAAAATACTCGTATAGTGATTCTCGGAGTATGGGATAGCTAGATTTAAGAATTTGCGTTTTAGATTCTCCCTCCAGCTCGCCCTTCTTTTGATATGCCGATGTACTACTTTTAAAAAAGTTACTTGTAGGGAATCGCAGAGAGAAAGCGGTTGAGAGTTTTGTTTTTAGTGCTATATATATTCGCTCTCGTTCGCCTTCCTCCGATTTGCCGATATACTTTCTTTCTAAAAATACTCGTATAATGAGTCTCGGAGTATGGGGTAGCTGGATTTAAGAATTTGCGTTTTTGAATGTCCCATCCAGCTCGCCTTCTTTTGATTTGCCGATGTACTCACTTTTAAAAAAGTTACTTGTAGGGAATCGCAGAGCGAAGGGTAGCGAGATTTGAGAGTTTTTGTTTTTAGAGCTTTAATATATGCTCTCATTTCTCCTTACTCCGATTTGCGGACGTACTCTTTTTCTAAAAATACTCGTATGAGTCTCGGAGCGTGGGGTAGCGAGATTTGAGAGTTCTTGTTTTAGAGCTTTAATACATGCTCTCGTTTGCCTTCACCCGATTTGCGGACGTACTCTTTTTCTAAAAATACTCGTATAGTGATTCTCGGAGTATGGGATAGCTGGATTAAGAATTTGCGTTTTGGATGTTCCCTCCAGCTCGCCTTCTTTTGATATGCCGATGTACTACTTTTAAAAAAGTTACTTGTAGGGAATCGCAGAGCGTAGGGTAGCGAGATTTGAGAGTTTTTGTTTTAGAGCTTTAATATATGCTCTCATTCTCCTTACTCCGATTTGCGGACGTACTCTTTTTCTAAAAATACTCGTAATGAGTCTCGGAGTGGGGTAGCGAGATTTGAGAGTTCTTGTTTTAGAGCTTTAAATACATGCTCTCGTTTGCCTTCACCCGATTTGCGGACGTACTCTTTTTCTAAAAATACTCGTATTAGTGATTCTCGGAGTATGGGATAGCTGGATTTAAGAATTTGCGTTTTAGATTCTCCCTCCGGCTCGCCTTCTTTTGATATGCCGATGTATACTTTTTAAAAAAGTTACTTGTAGGGAATCGCAGAGCGAAGGGTAGCGAGATTTGAGAGTTTTTGTTTTAGTGCTATAATATTCGCTCTCGTTCGCCTTCCTCCGATTTGCCGACATACTTTCTTTCTAAAAATACTCGTATAGTGATTCTCGGAGTATGGGATAGCTAGATTTAAGAATTTGCGTTTTAGATTCTCCCTCCAGCTCGCGTTCCTCTTGAATTTCCGACGTACTCTCTTTTAAAAAAAGTTACTTGTAGGGAATCGCAGAGCGTAGGGTAGCGAGATTGAGAGTTTTTGTTTTAGAGCTTTAATATATGCTCTCATTCTCCTTACTCCGATTTGCGGACGTACTCTTTTTCTAAAAAATACTCGTATGAGTATCGGAGCGTGGGGTAGCGAGATTTGAGAGTTCTTGTTTTAGAGCTTTAATACATGCTCTCGTTTGCCTTCACCCGATTTGCGGACGTACTCTTTTTCTAAAAATACTCGTATAGTGATTCTCGGAGTATGGGATAGCTAGATTTAAGAATTTGCGTTTTAGATTCTCCCTCCAGCTCGCCTTCTTTTGATATGCCGATGTACTACTTTTAAAAAAGTTACTTGTAGGGAATCGCAGAGAGGTAGCGAGTTTGAGAGTTTTTGTTTTAGTGCTATAATATTCGCTCTTTCGCCTTCCTCCGATTTGCCGATATACTTTCTTTCTAAAAATACTCGTATAATGAGTCTCGGAGTATGGGTAGCTGGATTTAAGAATTTGCGTTTTGAATTGTCCATCCAGCTCGCCTTCTTTTGATTTGCCGATGTACTCACTTTTAAAAAAGTTACTTGTAGGGAATCGCAGAGCGAAGGGTAGCGAGATTTGAGAGTTTTTGTTTTAGAGCTTTAATATATGCTCTCATTCTCCTTACTCCGATTTGCGGACGTACTCTTTTTCTAAAAATACTCGTATGAGTCTCGGAGCGTGGGTAGCGAGATTTGAGAGTTCTGTTTTAGAGCTTTAATACATGCTCTCGTTTGCCTTCACCCGATTGCGGACGTACTCTTTTCTAAAAATACTCGTATAGTGATTCTCGGAGTATGGGATAGCTGGATTTAAGAATTTGCGTTTTGGATGTTCCCTCCAGCTCGCCTTCTTTTGATATGCCGATGTACTACTTTTAAAAAAGTTACTTGTAGGGAATCGCAGAGCGAAGGGTAGCGAGATTTGAGAGTTTTTGTTTTAGAGCTTTAATATATGCTCATATTTGCCTTCCTCTGAATTGCCGACGTACTCTCTTTTAAAACAAGTTACTTGTAGGAAATTACAGAGCGTAGGGTAGCTAGATTTAAAAGTTTTTGTTTTATATATTTAATATTCGCTCTCGTTCGCCTTCCTCCGATTTGCCGACATACTTTCATTCTAAAAATACTCGTATAGTGATTCCCGGAGTATGGGATAGCTAGATTTAATAATTTGCGTTTCAGATTCTCCCTCCAGATCGCGTTCCTCTGAATTTGCCGACGTACTCTTTTTTAAAAAAAAGTTACTTGTAGGGAATCGCAGAGCGAAGGATAGCGAGATTTGAGAGTTTTTGTTTTAGAGCTTTAATACATGCTCTCGATTTCCTTCCCACGATTTGCGGACGTACACTTTTTCTAAAAATACTCCTATAAGGAGTCTCGGAGTATGGTGTAGCTAGATTTAAGAATTTACGTTTTGGATGCTCCCTCCAGCTCGCTTTCTTTTTTTCCGAAGTACTCACTTTTAAAAAGTTACTTGTAGGGAATCGCAGAACGAAGGGTAGCGAGATTTGAGAGTTTTTGTTTTAGAGCTTTAATATATGCTCTCGTTTGCCTTCCTCCGATTTGCCGACGTACTCTTTTTCTAAATATACTCGTATAAGGAGTCTCGAAGTATAGGGTAGCTAGATTTATGAATTTGCGTTTTGGATGCTCCCTCCAACTCGCCTTCTTTTGATTTGCCGAAGTACTCACTTTTAAAAAAGTTACTTGTAGGGAATCGCAGAGCGAAGGGTAGCGAGATTTGAGAGTTTTTGTTTTAGAGCTTTTAATATATGCTCACATTTGCCCCTCTGAATTGCCGACGTACTCTCTTTTAAAACAAGTTACTTGTAGGAAATCACAGAGCGTAGGGTAGCTAGATTTAAAAGTTTTTTTTATTATCTTTAATATTCGCTCTCGTTCGCCTTCCTCCGATATGCCGACATACTTTCATTCCAAAAAATACTCGTATAGTGATTCCCGGAGTATGGATAGCTAGATTTAATAATTTGCGTTTCAGATTCTCCCTCCAGATCGCGTTCCTCTGAATTGCCGACGTACTCTTTTTTAAAAAAAGTTACTTGTAGAGAATCGCAGAGCGAAGGGTAGCGAGATTTCAGAGTTTTTGTTTTAGAGCTTTAATACATGCTCTCGATTTCCTTCCCCCGATTTGCGGACGTACTCTTTTTCTAAAAATACTCTATAAGGAGTCTCGGAGTATGGTGTAGCTAGATTTAAGAATTTGCGTTTTTGGATGCTCCCTCCAGCTCGCTTTCTTTTGATTTTCCGAAGTACTCACTTTTAAAAAGTTACTTGTAGGGAATCGCAGAACGAAGGGTAGCGAGATTTGAGAGTTTTGTTTTTAGAGCTTTAATATATGCTCTCATTCTCCTTACTCCGATTTGCGGACGTACTCTTTTTCTAAAAATACTCGTATGAGTCTCGGAGCGTGGGTAGCGAGATTTGAGAGTTCTTGTTTTAGAGCTTTAATACATGCTCTCGTTTGCCTTCACCCGATTTGCGGACGTACTCTTTTTCTAAAAATACTCGTATAGTGATTCTCGGAGTATGGGATAACTAGATTTAAGAATTTGCGTTTTAGATTCTCCCTCCAGCTCGCCTTCTTTTGATATGCCGATGTACTACTTTTAAAAAAGACTTGTAGGGAATCGCAGAGCGAAGGGTACCGAGATTTGAGAGTTTTTGTTTTAGTGCTATAATATTCGCTCTCGTTCGCCTTCCTCCGATTTGCCGACATACTTTCTTTTTAAAAATACTCGTATAATGAGTCTCGGAGTATGGGGTAGCTGGACTTAAGAATTTGCGTTTTGGATGTTCCCTCCAGCTCGCCTTCTTTTGATTTGCCGATGTACTCACTTTTAAAAAAGTTACTTGTAGGGAATCACAGAGCATAGTGTAGCTAGATTTAAGAGTTTTTGTTATATATATTATTCGCTCTCGTTCGCCTTCCTCCGATTTGCCGACATACTTTCTTTCTAAAAATACTCGTATAGTGATTCTCGGAGTATGGATAGCTAGATTTAAGAATTTGCGTTTTGATTCTCCCTCCAGCTCGCGTTCCTCTGAATTGCCGACGTACTCTCTTTTAAAAAAAGTTACTTGTAGGGAATCGCAGAGCGTAGGGTAGCGAGATTTGAGAGTTTTTGTTTTAGAGCTTTAATATATGCTCTCATTCTCCTTACTCCGATTTGCGGACGTACTCTTTTTCTAAAAATACTCGTATAGTGATTCTCGGAGTATGGGATAGCTGGATTTAAGAATTTGCGTTTTGGATGTTCCCTCCAGCTCGCCTTCTTTTGATTTGCCGATGTACTCACATTTAAAAAAGTTACTTGTAGGGAATCGCAGAGCGAAGGGTAGCGAGATTTGAGAGTTTTTGTTTTAGAGCTTTAATACATGCTCTCGATTTCCTTCCCCCGATTTGCGGACGTACTCTTTTTCTAAAAATACTCCTATAAGGAGTCTCGGAGTATGGTGTAGCTAGATTTAAGAATTTGCGTTTTGGATGCTCCCTCCAGCTCGCTTTCTTTTGATTTTCCGAAGTACTCACTTTTAAAAAGTTACTTGTAGGGAATCGCAGAACGAAGGGTAGCGAGATTTGAGAGTTTTTGTTTTAGAGCTTTAATATATGCTCTCATTTGCCTTCCTCTGAATTGCCGACGTACTCGCTTTTAAAAAAAATTACTTGTAGGGAATCGCAGAGCCAAGGGTAGCGAGATTTGAGAGTTTTTGTTTTAGAGCTTTAATACATGCTCTCGATTTCCTTCCCCCGATTTGCGGACGTACTCTTTTTCTAAAAATACTCGTATAGTGATTCTCGGAGTATGGGATAGCTAGATTTAAGAATTTGCGTTTTAGATTCTCCCTCCAGCTCGCCTTCTTTTGATATGCCGATGTACTACTTTTAAAAAGTTACTTGTAGGGAATCGCAGGAGCGGGTAGCGAGATTTGAGAGTTTTTGTTTTAGTGCTATAATATTCGCTCTCGTTCGCCTTCCTCCGATTTGCCGACATACTTTCTTTCTAAAAATACTCGTATAATGAGTCTCGGAGTATGGGGTAGCTGGATTTAAGAATTTGCGTTTTGGATGTTCCCTCCAGCTCGCCTTCTTTTTGATTTGCCGATGTACTCACTTTTTAAAAAAGTTACTTGTAGGGAATCGCAGAGCGAAGGGTAGCGAGATATAAGAGTTTTGTTTTAGAGCTTTTAATACATGCTCTCGATTTCCTTCCCCCGATTTGCGGACGTACTCTTTTCTAAAAATACTCCTATAAGGAGTCTCAGAGTATGGGATAGCTAAATTTAAGAATTGCGTTTTAGATTCTCCATCCAGCTCGCGTTCCTCTGAATTGCTGACGTACTCTCTTTTAAAAAAAGTTACTTGTAGGAAATCACAGAGCGTAGTGTAGCTAGATTTAAGAGTTTTTGTTTTAGTGCTATAATATTCGCTCTCGTTCGCCTTCCTCCGATTTGCCGACATACTTTCTTTCTAAAAATACTCGTATAGTGATTCTCGGAGTATGGGATAGCTAGATTTAAGAATTTGCGTTTTAGATTCTCCCTCCAGCTCGCGTTCCTCTGAATTTCCGACGTACTCTCTTTTAAAAAAGTTACTTGTAGGGAATCGCAGAGCGTAGGGTAGCGAGATTTGAGAGTTTTTGTTTTAGAGCTTTAATATATGCTCTCATTCTCCTTACTCCGATTTGCGGACGTACTCTTTTTCTAAAAATACTCGTATGAGTCTCGGAGCGTGGGGTAGCGAGATTTGAGAGTTCTTGTTTTAGAGCTTTAATACATGCTCTCGTTTTGCCTTCACCCGATTTGCGGACGTACTCTTTTTCTAAAAATATCGTATAGTGATTCTCGGAGTATGGATAGCTAGATTTAAGATTTGCGGTTTTAGATTCTCCCTCCAGCTCGCCTTCTTTGATATGCCGATGTACTACTTTTAAAAAAGTTACTTGTAGGGATCGCAGGGCGAAGGGGTAGCGAGATTGAGAGTTTTTTTTAGTGCTATAATATTCGCTCTCGTTCGCCTTCCTCCGATTTGCCGATATACTTTCTTTCTAAAAATACTCGTTATAATGAGTCTCGGAGTATGGGGTAGCTGGATTTAGAATTGCGTTTTGGATGTTCCCTCCAGCTCGCCTTCTTTGATTTGCCGATGTACTCACTTTTAAAAAAGTTACTTGTAGGGATCGCAGAGCAAAGGGTAGCGAGATTTGAGAGTTCTTGTTTAGAGCTTAATACATGCTCTCGTTTGCCTTCACCCGATTTGCGGACGTACTCTTTTCTAAAAATACTCGTATAGTGATTCTCGGAGTATGGATAGCTAGATTTAAGATTTGCGTTTTAGATTCTCCCTCCGCTCGCCTTCTTTTGATATGCCGATGTACTCACTTTTAAAAAAGTTACTTGTAGGGAATTCGCAGAGCGAAGGGTAGCGAGATTGAGAGTTTTTGTTTTAGAGCTTTAATTTATGCTCTCGTTTGCCTTCCTCCGATTTGCCGACGTACTCTTTTCTAAACTACTCGTATAAGGAGTCTCGAAGTATAGGGTAGCTAGATTTAAGAATTTGCGTTTTGGATGCTCCTCCAGCTCGCCTTCTTTTGATTTGCCAAGTACTCACTTTTAAAAAAGTTACTTGTAGGGAATCGCAGAGCGAAGGATAGCCAATTTGGAGAGTTTTTGTTTTAGAGCTAATATATGCTCTCGTTCGCCTTCCTCCGATTTGCCGACATACTTTCTTTCTAAAAATACTCGTATAATGAGTCTCGGAGTATGGGGTAGCTGGATTTAAGAATTTGCGTTTTGATGTTCCCTCCAGCTCGCCTTCTTTTGATTTGCCGATGTACTCACTTTTAAAAAAGTTACTTGTAGGAATCGCAGAGCGTAGGGTAGCGAGATTTGAGAGTTTTTTTTTAGAGCTTTAATACATGCTCTCGATTTCCTTCCCCCGATTTGCGGTCGTACTCTTTTTTCTAAAAATACTCCTATATAGGAGTCTCGGGAGTATGGTGTAGCTAGATTTAAGAATTTTGCGTTTTGGATGCTCCCTCCAGCTCGCTTTCTTTTGATTTTCCGAAGTACTCACTTTTAAAAAGTTACTTGTAGGGATCGCAGAACGAAGGGTAGCGAGATTTGAGAGTTTTTGTTTTAGAGCTTTAATATATGCTCTCATTTGCCTTCCTCTGAATTGCCGACGTACTCGCTTTAAAAAAAGTTACTTGTAGGGAATCGCAGAGCCAAGGGTAGCGAAATTTGAGAGTTTGTGTTTTAGAGCTTTAATTTATGCTCTCGTTTGCCTTCCTCCGATTTGCCGACGTACTCTTTTTCTAAATATACTCGTATAAGGAGTCTCGAAGTATAGGGTAGCTAGATTTATGAATTTGCGTTTGGATGCTCCTCCAGCTCGCCTTCTTTTGATTTCACGAAGTACTCACTTTTAAAAAAGTTACTTGTAGGAATCGCAGAGCGAAGGGTAGCGAGATTTGAATGTTTTTGTTTTAGAGCTTTAATATATGCTCTCGTTTGCCTTCCTCCGATTTGCCGACGTACTCTTTTTCTAAATATACTCGTATAAGGAGTCTCGAAGTATAGGGTAGCTAGATTTATGAATTTGCGTTTTGGATGCCCCCCCAACTCGCCTTCTTTTGATTTGCCGAAGTACTCACTTTTAAAAAAGTTACTTGTAGGGAATCGCAGAGCGTAGGGTAGCGAGATTTGAGAGTTTTTGTTTTAGAGCTTTAATATATGCTCATTCTCCTTCCTCCGATTTGCGGACGTACTCTTTTTCTAAATATACTCGTATAAGGAGTCTCGAAGTATAGGGTAGCTAGATTTATGAATTTGCGTTTTGGATGCTCCCTCCAACTCGCCTTCTTTTGATTTGCCGAAGTACTCACTTTTAAAAAAGTTACTTGTAGGGAATCGCAGAGCGAAGGGTAGCGAGATTTGAGAGTTTTTGTTTTAGAGCTTTAATATATGCTCACATTTGCCTTCCTCTGAATTGCCGACGTACTCTCTTTTAAAACAAGTTACTTGTAGGAAATCACAGAGCGTAGGGTAGCTAGATTTAAAAGTTTTTGTTTTATATCTTTAATATTCGCTCTCTCGTTCGCCTTCCTCCGATATGCCGACATACTTTCATTCTAAAAATACTCGTATAGTGATTCCCGGAGTATGGGATAGCTAGATTTAATAATTTGCGTTTCAGATTCTCCCTCCAGATCGCGTTCCTCTGAATTGCCGACGTACTCTTTTTTAAAAAAAGTTACTTGTAGAGAATCGCAGAGCGAAGGGTAGCGAGATTTCAGAGTTTTTGTTTTAGAGCTTTAATACATGCTCTCTTCCCCTTGACGTTTTTTTTCTAAAAATACTCCTATAAGGAGTCTCGGAGAGTGTGTGGTGTATGCTAGATTTAAATTATGCGTTTTGGATGCTCCCTCCAGCTCGCTTTCTTTTGATTTTCCGAAGTACTCACTTTTAAAAAGTTACTTGTAGGGAATCGCAGAACGAAGGGTAGCGAGATTTGAGAGTTTTTGTTTGAGAGCTTTAATATATGCTCTCATTCTCCTTACTCCGATTTGCGGACGTACTCTTTTTCTAAAAAATACTCGTATGAGTCTCGGAGCGTGGGTAGCGAGATTTGAGAGTTCTTGTTTTAGAGCTTTAATACATGCTCTCGTTTGCCTTCACCCGATTTGCGGACGTACTCTTTTTCTAAAAATACCGTATAGTGATTCTCGGAGTATGATAATAGATTAGATTTAAGAATTTGCGTAGATCTCCCTCCAGCTCGCCTTCTTTTGATATGCCGATGTACTACTTTAAAAAAGTTACTTGTAGGGAATCGCAGAGCGAAAGGTACCGAGATTTGAGAGTTTTTGTTTTAGTGCTATAATATTCGCTCTCGTTCGCCTTCCTCCGATTTGCCGACATACTTTCTTTTCTAAAAATACTCGTATAATGAGTCTCGGAGTATGGGGTAGCTGGACTTAAGAATTTGCGTTTTGGATGTTCCCTCCAGCTCGCCTTCTTTTGATTTGCCGATGTACTCACTTTTAAAAAAGTTACTTGTAGGAATCACAGAGCATAGTGTAGCTAGATTTAAGAGTTTTTGTTTTAGTGCTATAATATTCGCTCTCGTTCGCCTTCCTCCGATTTGCCGACATACTTTCTTTCTAAAATACTCGTATATAGTGATTCTCGGAGTATGGGATAGCTAGATTTAAGAATTTGCGTTTTAGATTCCTCCCTCCAGCTCGCGTTCCTCTGAATTGCCGACGTACTCTCTTTAAAAAAAGTTACTTGTAGGAATCGCAGAGCGTAGGGTAGCGAGATTTGAGAGTTTTTGTTTTAGAGCTTTAATATATGCTCTCATTCTCCTTACTCCGATTTGCGGACGTACTCTTTTTCTAAAAATACTCGTATAGTGATTCTCGGAGTATGGGATAGCTGGATTTAAGAATTTGCGTTTTGGATGTTCCCTCCAGCTCGCCTTTCTTTTGATTTGCCGATGTACTCACATTTAAAAAAGTTACTTGTAGGGAATCGCAGAGCGAAGGGTAGCGAGATTTGAGAGTTTTTGTTTTAGAGCTTTAATACATGCTCTCGATTCCTTCCCCCGATTTGCGGACGTACTCTTTTTCTAAAAATACTCCTATAAGGAGTCTCGGAGTATGGTGTAGCTAGATTTAAGAATTTGCGTTTGGATGCTCCCTCCAGCTCGCTTTCTTTTGATTTTCCGAAGTACTCACTTTAAAAAAGTTACTTGTAGGGAACGCAGAACGAAGGTAGCGAGATTGAGAGTTTTGTTTTAGAGGCTTTAATATATGCTCTCATTTGCCTTCCTCTGAATTGCCGAGTACTCGCTTTTAAAAAAATTACTTGTAGGGAATCGCAGGCCAAGGGTAGCGAGATTTGAGAGTTTTTGTTTTAGAGCTTTAATACATGCTCTCGATTTCCTTCCCCGATTTGCGGACGTACTCTTTTTCTAAAAATACTCGTATAGTGATTCTCGGAAGTATGGGATAGCTAGATTTAAGAATTTGCGTTTTAGATTCTCCCTCCAGCTCGCCTTCTTTTGATATGCCGAATGTACTACTTTTAAAAAAGTTACTTGTAGGGAATCGCAGAGCGAAGGGTAGCGAGATTTGAGAGTTTTTGTTTTAGTGCTATAATATTCGCTCTCGTTCGCCTTCCTCCGATTTGCCGACATACTTTCTTTCTAAAAATACTCGTATAATGAGTCTCGGAGTATGGGTAGCTGGATTTAAGAATTTGCGTTTTGGATGTTCCCTCCAGCTCGCCTTCTTTTGATTTGCCGATGTACTCACTTTTAAAAAAGTTACTTGTAGGGAATCGCAGAGCGAAGGGTAGCGAGATATAAGAGTTTTTTGTTTTAGAGCTTTAATACATGCTCTCGATTTCCTTCCCCCGATTTGCGGACGTACTCTTTTTCTAAAAATACTCCTATAAGGAGTCTCAGAGTATGGGATAGCTAAATTAAGAATTTGCGTTTTAGATCTCCATCCAGCTCGCTTCCTTGAATTTGCTGACGTACTCTCTTTTAAAAAAGTTACTTGTAGGAAATCACAGAGCGTAGTGTAGCTAGATTTAAGAGTTTTTGTTTTAGTGCTATAATATTCGCTCTCGTTCGCTTCCTCCGATTTGCCGACATACTTTCTTTTCTACAAATACTCGTATAGTGATTCTCGGAGTATGGGATAGCTAGATTTAAGAATTTGCGTTTTAGATTCTCCCTCCAGCTCGCGTTCCTCTGAATTTTCCGACGTACTCTCTTTTAAAAAAATTACTTGTAGGGAATCGCAGAGCGTAGGGTAGCGAGATTTGAGAGTTTTTGTTTTAGAGCTTTAATATATGCTCTCATTCCCTTACTCCGATTTGCGGACGTACTCTTTTTCTAAAAATTACTCGTATGAGTCTCGGAGCGTGGGTAGCGAGATTTAGAGTTCTTGTTTTAGAGCTTTAATACATGCTCTCGTTTGCCTTCACCCGATTTGCGGACGTACTCTTTTTCTAAAAATACTCGTAAGTGATTCTCGGAGTATGGGATAACTAGATTTAAGAATTTGCGTTTTAGATTCTCCCTCCAGCTCGCCTTCTTTTGATATGCCGATGTACTACTTTTAAAAAAAGTTACTGTAGGGAATCGCAGAGCGAAGGGTACCGAGATTGAGAGTTTTTGTTTTAGTGCTATAATATTCGCTCTCGTTCGCCTTCCTCCGATTTGCCGACATACTTTCTTTCTAAAAATACTCGTATAATGAGTCTCGGAGTATGGGGTAGCTGGACTTAAGAATTTGCGTTTTGGAGTGTTCCTCCAGCTCGCCTTCTTTTGATTTGCCGTGTACTCACTTTTAAAAAGTTACTTGTAGGGAATCACAGAGCATAGTGTAGCTAGATTTAAGAGTTTTTGTTTTAGTGCTATTTAATATTCGCTCTC
This sequence comes from Nasonia vitripennis, assembly GCF_009193385.2. Taxonomy (NCBI): domain Eukaryota; kingdom Metazoa; phylum Arthropoda; class Insecta; order Hymenoptera; family Pteromalidae; genus Nasonia; species Nasonia vitripennis. The sequence continues at coordinate 15,259 of NW_022279919.1, forward strand.
GTTCGCCTTCCTCCGATTTGCCGACATACTTTCTTTCTAAAAATACTCGTATAGTGATTCTCGGAGTATGGGATAGCTAGATTTAAGAATTTGCGTTTTTAGATTCTCCCTCCAGCTCGCGTTCCTCTGAATTGCCGATGTACTCACTTTTAAAAAAGTTACTTGTAGGGAATCGCAGAGCGAAGGGTAGCGAGATTTGAGAGTTTTTGTTTTAGAGCTTTAATTTATGCTCTCGTTGCCTTCCTCCGATTTGCGACGTACTCTTTTTCTAAATATACTCGTATAAGGAGTCTCGAAGTTATAGGGTAGCTAGATTTAAGAATTTGCGTTTTGGATGCTCCCTCCAGCTCGCCTTCTTTTGATTTGCCGAAGTACTCACTTTTAAAAAAAGTTACTTGTAGGGAATCGCAGAGCGAAGGATAGCCAGATTTGAGAGTTTTTGTTTTAGAGCTTTATATATGCTCTCGTTCGCCTTCCTCCGATTTGCCGACATACTTTCTTTCTAAAATACTCGTATATATGAGTCTCGGAGTATGGGGTAGCTGGACTTAAGAATTTGCGTTTTGGATGTTCCTCCAGCTCGCCTTCTTTTGATTTGCCGATGTACTCACTTTAAAAAGTTACTTGTAGGGAATCACAGAGCATAGTGTAGCTAGATTTAAGAGTTTTTGTTTTAGTGCTATAATATTCGCTCTCGTTCGCCTTCCTCCGATTTGCGGACATACTTTCTTTCTCTAAAAATACTCGTATAGTGATTCTCGGAGTATGGGATAGCTAGATTTAAGAATTTGCGTTTTAGATTCTCCCTCCAGCTCGCGTTCTCTGAATTGCCGACGTACTCTCTTTAAAAAAGTTACTTGTAGGGAATCGCAGAGCGTAGGGTAGCGAGATTTGAGAGTTTTTGTTTAGAGCTTTAATATATGCTCTCATTCTCCTTACTCCGATTTGCGGACGTACTCTTTTTTTCTAAAAATACGTTATAGTGATTTCTCGAGTATGGGATAGCTGGATTTAAGAATTTGCGTTTTGGATGTTCCCTCCAGCTCGCCTTCTTTTGATTTGCCGATGTACTCACATTTAAAAAGTTACTTGTAGGGAATCGCAGAGCGAAGGGTAGCGAGATTTGAGAGTTTTTGTTTTAGAGCTTTAATACATGCTCTCGATTTCCTTCCCCCGATTTGCGGACGTACTCTTTTTCTAAAAATATCCTATAAGGAGTCTCGGAGTATGCTGTAGCTAGATTTAAGAATTTGCGTTTTGGATGCTCCCTCCAGCTCGCTTTCTTTTGATTTTCCAAGTACTCACTTTTAAAAAGTTACTTGTAGGGAATCGCAGAACGAAGGGTAGCGAGATTTGAGAGTTTTTGTTTTAGAGCTTTTAATTTATGCTCTCGTTCGCCTTCCTCCGATTTGCCGACATACTTTCTTTCTAAAAATACTCGTATAGTGATTCTCGGAGTATGGATAGCTAGATTTAAGAATTGCGTTTTAGATTCTCCTCCAGCTCGCGTTCCTCTGAATTTCCGACGTACTCTCTTTTAAAAAAGTTACTTGTAGGGAATCGCAGAGCGTTAGGGTAGCGAGATTTGAGAGTTTTTGTTTTAGAGCTTTAATATATGCTCTCATTCTCCTTACTCCGATTTGCGGACGTACTTTTTTCTAAAAATACTCGTATGAGTCTCGGGAGCGTGGGTTAGCGAGATTTGAGAGTTCTTGTTTTAGAGCTTTAATACATGCTCTCGTTTGCCTCTCACCCGATTTGCGGACGTACTCTTTTTCTAAAATACTCGTATATAGTGATTCTCGGAGTATGGGATAGCTAGATTTAAGAATTTGCGTTTTAGATTCTCCCTCCAGCTCGCCTTCTTTTGATATGCCGATGTACTACTTTTTAAAAAGTTACTTGTAGGGAATCGCAGGGCGAAGGTAGCGAGATTTGAGAGTTTTTGTTTTAGTGCTATAATATTCGCTCTCGTTCGCCTTCCTCCGATTTGCCGATATACTTTCTTTCTAAAAATACTCGTATAATGAGTCTCGGAAGTATGGGTAGCTGGATTTAAGAATTTGCGTTTTGGATGTTCCCTCCAGCTCGCCTTCTTTTGATTTGCCGATGTACTCACTTTTTAAAAAGTTACTTGTAGGGAATCGCAGAGCAAAGGGTAGCGAGATTTGAGAGTTCTTGTTTTTAGAGCTTTAATACATGCTCTCGTTGCCTTCACCCGATTGTGGGACGTACTCTTTTTCTAAAAATACTCGTATAGTGATTCTCGGAGTATGGGATAGCTAGATTTTAAATTTGCGTTTTAGATTCTCCCTCCCGGCTCGCCTTCTTTTGATATGCCGATGTACTCACTTTTAAAAAGTTACTTGTAGGGAATCGCAGAGCGAAGGGTAGCGAGATTTGAGAGTTTTGTTTTAGAGCTTTAATTTATGCTCTCGTTTGCCTTCCTCCGATTTTGCCGACGTACTCTTTTTCTAAATATACTCGTATAAGGAGTCTCGAAGTATAGGGTAGCTAGATTTAAGAATTTGCGTTTTGGATGCTCCTCCAGCTCGCCTTCTTTTGATTTGCCGAAGTACTCACTTAAAAAAGTTACTTGTAGGGAATCGCAGAGCGAAGGATAGCCAGATTTGAGAGTTTTTGTTTTTAGAGCTTTAATATATGCTCTCGTTCGCCTTCCTCCGATTTGCCGACATACTTTCTTTCTAAAAATACTCGTATATAATGAGTCTCGGGTATGGGGTAGCTGGATTTAAGAATTTGCGTTTTGGATGTTCCCTCCAGCTCGCCTTCTTTTGATTTTGCCGATGTACTCACTTTTAAAAAAGTTACTTAGGGAATCGCAGAGCGAAGGGTGTAGCGAGATTTGAATGTTTTTGTTTTAGAGCTTTAATATATGCTCTCGTTGCCCTTCCTCCGATTTGCCGACGTACTCTTTTTCTAAATATACTCGATATAAGGAGTCTCGAAGTATAGGGTAGCTAGATTTATGAATTTGCGTTTGGATGCTCCCCCCCAACTCGCCTTCTTTTGATTTGCCGAAGTACTCACTTTTTAAAAAGTTACTTGTAGGGAATCGCAGAGCGTAGGGTAGCGAGATTTGAGAGTTTTTGTTTTAGAGCTTTATATATGCTGTCATTCTCCTTCCTTCCGATTTGCGGACGTTCTCTTTTCTAAAAATACTCGTATAAGGAGTCTCGAAGTATAGGGTAGCTAGATTTAAGAATTTGCGTTTTGGATGCTCCCTCCAGCTCGCTTTCTTTTGATTTGCCGACGTACTCACTTTTAAAATAGTTACTTGTAGGGAATCGCAGAGCGAAGGGTAGCGAGATTTGAGAGTTTTTGTTTTAGAGCTTTAATATATGCTCTCGTTT
>NW_022279920.1:5000-18507 GCF_009193385.2 Nasonia vitripennis
TTTTTTTTTTTTTTTTTTTTTTTTTTTTTTTTTTTTTTTTTTTTTTTTTTTTTTTTTTTTTTTTTTTTTTTTTTTTTTTTTTTTTTTTTTTTTTTTTTTTTTTTTTTTTTTTTTTTTTTTTTTTTTTTTTTTTTTTTTTTTTTTTTTTTTTTTTTTTTTTTTTTTTTTTTTTTTTTTTTTTTTTTTTTTTTTTTTTTTTTTTTTTTTTTTTTTTTTTTTTTTTTTTTTTTTTTTTTTTTTTTTTTTTTTTTTTTTTTTTTTTTTTTTTTTTTTTTTTTTTTTTTTTTTTTTTTTTTTTTTTTTTTTTTTTTTTTTTTTTTTTTTTTTTTTTTTTTTTTTTTTTTTTTTTTTTTTTTTTTTTTTTTTTTTTTTTTTTTTTTTTTTTTTTTTTTTTTTTTTTTTTTTTTTTTTTTTTTTTTTTTTTTTTTTTTTTTTTTTTTTTTTTTTTTTTTTTTTTTTTTTTTTTTTTTTTTTTTTTTTTTTTTTTTTTTTTTTTTTTTTTTTTTTTTTTTTTTTTTTTTTTTTTTTTTTTTTTTTTTTTTTTTTTTTTTTTTTTTTTTTTTTTTTTTTTTTTTTTTTTTTTTTTTTTTTTTTTTTTTTTTTTTTTTTTTTTTTTTTTTTTTTTTTTTTTTTTTTTTTTTTTTTTTTTTTTTTTTTTTTTTTTTTTTTTTTTTTTTTTTTTTTTTTTTTTTTTTTTTTTTTTTTTTTTTTTTTTTTTTTTTTTTTTTTTTTTTTTTTTTTTTTTTTTTTTTTTTTTTTTTTTTTTTTTTTTTTTTTTTTTTTTTTTTTTTTTTTTTTTTTTTTTTTTTTTTTTTTTTTTTTTTTTTTTTTTTTTTTTTTTTTTTTTTTTTTTTTTTTTTTTTTTTTTTTTTTTTTTTTTTTTTTTTTTTTTTTTTTTTTTTTTTTTTTTTTTTTTTTTTTTTTTTTTTTTTTTTTTTTTTTTTTTTTTTTTTTTTTTTTTTTTTTTTTTTTTTTTTTTTTTTTTTTTTTTTTTTTTTTTTTTTTTTTTTTTTTTTTTTTTTTTTTTTTTTTTTTTTTTTTTTTTTTTTTTTTTTTTTTTTTTTTTTTTTTTTTTTTTTTTTTTTTTTTTTTTTTTTTTTTTTTTTTTTTTTTTTTTTTTTTTTTTTTTTTTTTTTTTTTTTTTTTTTTTTTTTTTTTTTTTTTTTTTTTTTTTTTTTTTTTTTTTTTTTTTTTTTTTTTTTTTTTTTTTTTTTTTTTTTTTTTTTTTTTTTTTTTTTTTTTTTTTTTTTTTTTTTTTTTTTTTTTTTTTTTTTTTTTTTTTTTTTTTTTTTTTTTTTTTTTTTTTTTTTTTTTTTTTTTTTTTTTTTTTTTTTTTTTTTTTTTTTTTTTTTTTTTTTTTTTTTTTTTTTTTTTTTTTTTTTTTTTTTTTTTTTTTTTTTTTTTTTTTTTTTTTTTTTTTTTTTTTTTTTTTTTTTTTTTTTTTTTTTTTTTTTTTTTTTTTTTTTTTTTTTTTTTTTTTTTTTTTTTTTTTTTTTTTTTTTTTTTTTTTTTTTTTTTTTTTTTTTTTTTTTTTTTTTTTTTTTTTTTTTTTTTTTTTTTTTTTTTTTTTTTTTTTTTTTTTTTTTTTTTTTTTTTTTTTTTTTTTTTTTTTTTTTTTTTTTTTTTTTTTTTTTTTTTTTTTTTTTTTTTTTTTTTTTTTTTTTTTTTTTTTTTTTTTTTTTTTTTTTTTTTTTTTTTTTTTTTTTTTTTTTTTTTTTTTTTTTTTTTTTTTTTTTTTTTTTTTTTTTTTTTTTTTTTTTTTTTTTTTTTTTTTTTTTTTTTTTTTTTTTTTTTTTTTTTTTTTTTTTTTTTTTTTTTTTTTTTTTTTTTTTTTTTTTTTTTTTTTTTTTTTTTTTTTTTTTTTTTTTTTTTTTTTTTTTTTTTTTTTTTTTTTTTTTTTTTTTTTTTTTTTTTTTTTTTTTTTTTTTTTTTTTTTTTTTTTTTTTTTTTTTTTTTTTTTTTTTTTTTTTTTTTTTTTTTTTTTTTTTTTTTTTTTTTTTTTTTTTTTTTTTTTTTTTTTTTTTTTTTTTTTTTTTTTTTTTTTTTTTTTTTTTTTTTTTTTTTTTTTTTTTTTTTTTTTTTTTTTTTTTTTTTTTTTTTTTTTTTTTTTATTTTTTTTTTTTTTTTTTTTTTTTTTTTTTTTTTTTTTTTTTTTTTTTTTTTTTTTTTTTTTTTTTTTTTTTTTTTTTTTTTTTTTTTTTTTTTTTTTTTTTTTTTTTTTTTTTTTTTTTTTTTTTTTTTTTTTTTTTTTTTTTTTTTTTTTTTTTTTTTTTTTTTTTTTTTTTTTTTTTTTTTTTTTTTTTTTTTTTTTTTTTTTTTTTTTTTTTTTTTTTTTTTTTTTTTTTTTTTTTTTTTTTTTTTTTTTTTTTTTTTTTTTTTTTTTTTTTTTTTTTTTTTTTTTTTTTTTTTTTTTTTTTTTTTTTTTTTTTTTTTTTTTTTTTTTTTTTTTTTTTTTTTTTTTTTTTTTTTTTTTTTTTTTTTTTTTTTTTTTTTTTTTTTTTTTTTTTTTTTTTTTTTTTATTTTTTTTTTTTTTTTTTTTTTTTTTTTTTTTTTTTTTTTTTTTTTTTTTTTTTTTTTTTTTTTTTTTTTTTTTTTTTTTTTTTTTTTTTTTTTTTTTTTTTTTTTTTTTTTTTTTTTTTTTTTTTTTTTTTTTTTTTTTTTTTTTTTTTTTTTTTTTTTTTTTTTTTTTTTTTTTTTTTTTTTTTTTTTTTTTTTTTTTTTTTTTTTTTTTTTTTTTTTTTTTTTTTTTTTTTTTTTTTTTTTTTTTTTTTTTTTTTTTTTTTTTTTTTTTTTTTTTTTTTTTTTTTTTTTTTTTTTTTTTTTTTTTTTTTTTTTTTTTTTTTTTTTTTTTTTTTTTTTTTTTTTTTTTTTTTTTTTTTTTTTTTTTTTTTTTTTTTTTTTTTTTTTTTTTTTTTTTTTTTTTTTTTTTTTTTTTTTTTTTTTTTTTTTTTTTTTTTTTTTTTTTTTTTTTTTTTTTTTTTTTTTTTTTTTTTTTTTTTTTTTTTTTTTTTTTTTTTTTTTTTTTTTTTTTTTTTTTTTTTTTTTTTTTTTTTTTTTTTTTTTTTTTTTTTTTTTTTTTTTTTTTTTTTTTTTTTTTTTTTTTTTTTTTTTTTTTTTTTTTTTTTTTTTTTTTTTTTTTTTTTTTTTTTTTTTTTTTTTTTTTTTTTTTTTTTTTTTTTTTTTTTTTTTTTTTTTTTTTTTTTATTTTTTTTTTTTTTTTTTTTTTTTTTTTTTTTTTTTTTTTTTTTTTTTTTTTTTTTTTTTTTTTTTTTTTTTTTTTTTTTTTTTTTTTTTTTTTTTTTTTTTTTTTTTTTTTTTTTTTTTTTTTTTTTTTTTTTTTTTTTTTTTTTTTTTTTTTTTTTTTTTTTTTTTTTTTTTTTTTTTTTTTTTTTTTTTTTTTTTTTTTTTTTTTTTTTTTTTTTTTTTTTTTTTTTTTTTTTTTTTTTTTTTTTTTTTTTTTTTTTTTTTTTTTTTTTTTTTTTTTTTTTTTTTTTTTTTTTTTTTTTTTTTTTTTTTTTTTTTTTTTTTTTTTTTTTTTTTTTTTTTTTTTTTTTTTTTTTTTTTTTTTTTTTTTTTTTTTTTTTTTTTTTTTTTTTTTTTTTTTTTTTTTTTTTTTTTTTTTTTTTTTTTTTTTTTTTTTTTTTTTTTTTTTTTTTTTTTTTTTTTTTTTTTTTTTTTTTTTTTTTTTTTTTTTTTTTTTTTTTTTTTTTTTTTTTTTTTTTTTTTTTTTTTTTTTTTTTTTTTTTTTTTTTTTTTTTTTTTTTTTTTTTTTTTTTTTTTTTTTTTTTTTTTTTTTTTTTTTTTTTTTTTTTTTTTTTTTTTTTTTTTTTTTTTTTTTTTTTTTTTTTTTTTTTTTTTTTTTTTTTTTTTTTTTTTTTTTTTTTTTTTTTTTTTTTTTTTTTTTTTTTTTTTTTTTTTTTTTTTTTTTTTTTTTTTTTTTTTTTTTTTTTTTTTTTTTTTTTTTTTTTTTTTTTTTTTTTTTTTTTTTTTTTTTTTTTTTTTTTTTTTTTTTTTTTTTTTTTTTTTTTTTTTTTTTTTTTTTTTTTTTTTTTTTTTTTTTTTTTTTTTTTTTTTTTTTTTTTTTTTTTTTTTTTTTTTTTTTTTTTTTTTTTTTTTTTTTTTTTTTTTTTTTTTTTTTTTTTTTTTTTTTTTTTTTTTTTTTTTTTTTTTTTTTTTTTTTTTTTTTTTTTTTTTTTTTTTTTTTTTTTTTTTTTTTTTTTTTTTTTTTTTTTTTTTTTTTTTTTTTTTTTTTTTTTTTTTTTTTTTTTTTTTTTTTTTTTTTTTTTTTTTTTTTTTTTTTTTTTTTTTTTTTTTTTTTTTTTTTTTTTTTTTTTTTTTTTTTTTTTTTTTTTTTTTTTTTTTTTTTTTTTTTTTTTTTTTTTTTTTTTTTTTTTTTTTTTTTTTTTTTTTTTTTTTTTTTTTTTTTTTTTTTTTTTTTTTTTTTTTTTTTTTTTTTTTTTTTTTTTTTTTTTTTTTTTTTTTTTTTTTTTTTTTTTTTTTTTTTTTTTTTTTTTTTTTTTTTTTTTTTTTTTTTTTTTTTTTTTTTTTTTTTTTTTTTTTTTTTTTTTTTTTTTTTTTTTTTTTTTTTTTTTTTTTTTTTTTTTTTTTTTTTTTTTTTTTTTTTTTTTTTTTTTTTTTTTTTTTTTTTTTTTTTTTTTTTTTTTTTTTTTTTTTTTTTTTTTTTTTTTTTTTTTTTTTTTTTTTTTTTTTTTTTTTTTTTTTTTTTTTTTTTTTTTTTTTTTTTTTTTTTTTTTTTTTTTTTTTTTTTTTTTTTTTTTTTTTTTTTTTTTTTTTTTTTTTTTTTTTTTTTTTTTTTTTTTTTTTTTTTTTTTTTTTTTTTTTTTTTTTTTTTTTTTTTTTTTTTTTTTTTTTTTTTTTTTTTTTTTTTTTTTTTTTTTTTTTTTTTTTTTTTTTTTTTTTTTTTTTTTTTTTTTTTTTTTTTTTTTTTTTTTTTTTTTTTTTTTTTTTTTTTTTTTTTTTTTTTTTTTTTTTTTTTTTTTTTTTTTTTTTTTTTTTTTTTTTTTTTTTTTTTTTTTTTTTTTTTTTTTTTTTTTTTTTTTTTTTTTTTTTTTTTTTTTTTTTTTTTTTTTTTTTTTTTTTTTTTTTTTTTTTTTTTTTTTTTTTTTTTTTTTTTTTTTTTTTTTTTTTTTTTTTTTTTTTTTTTTTTTTTTTTTTTTTTTTTTTTTTTTTTTTTTTTTTTTTTTTTTTTTTTTTTTTTTTTTTTTTTTTTTTTTTTTTTTTTTTTTTTTTTTTTTTTTTTTTTTTTTTTTTTTTTTTTTTTTTTTTTTTTTTTTTTTTTTTTTTTTTTTTTTTTTTTTTTTTTTTTTTTTTTTTTTTTTTTTTTTTTTTTTTTTTTTTTTTTTTTTTTTTTTTTTTTTTTATTTTTTTTTTTTTTTTTTTTTTTTTTTTTTTTTTTTTTTTTTTTTTTTTTTTTTTTTTTTTTTTTTTTTTTTTTTTTTTTTTTTTTTTTTTTTTTTTTTTTTTTTTTTTTTTTTTTTTTTTTTTTTTTTTTTTTTTTTTTTTTTTTTTTTTTTTTTTTTTTTTTTTTTTTTTTTTTTTTTTTTTTTTTTTTTTTTTTTTTTTTTTTTTTTTTTTTTTTTTTTTTTTTTTTTTTTTTTTTTTTTTTTTTTTTTTTTTTTTTTTTTTTTTTTTTTTTTTTTTTTTTTTTTTTTTTTTTTTTTTTTTTTTTTTTTTTTTTTTTTTTTTTTTTTTTTTTTTTTTTTTTTTTTTTTTTTTTTTTTTTTTTTTTTTTTTTTTTTTTTTTTTTTTTTTTTTTTTTTTTTTTTTTTTTTTTTTTTTTTTTTTTTTTTTTTTTTTTTTTTTTTTTTTTTTTTTTTTTTTTTTTTTTTTTTTTTTTTTTTTTTTTTTTTTTTTTTTTTTTTTTTTTTTTTTTTTTTTTTTTTTTTTTTTTTTTTTTTTTTTTTTTTTTTTTTTTTTTTTTTTTTTTTTTTTTTTTTTTTTTTTTTTTTTTTTTTTTTTTTTTTTTTTTTTTTTTTTTTTTTTTTTTTTTTTTTTTTTTTTTTTTTTTTTTTTTTTTTTTTTTTTTTTTTTTTTTTTTTTTTTTTTTTTTTTTTTTTTTTTTTTTTTTTTTTTTTTTTTTTTTTTTTTTTTTTTTTTTTTTTTTTTTTTTTTTTTTTTTTTTTTTTTTTTTTTTTTTTTTTTTTTTTTTTTTTTTTTTTTTTTTTTTTTTTTTTTTTTTTTTTTTTTTTTTTTTTTTTTTTTTTTTTTTTTTTTTTTTTTTTTTTTTTTTTTTTTTTTTTTTTTTTTTTTTTTTTTTTTTTTTTTTTTTTTTTTTTTTTTTTTTTTTTTTTTTTTTTTTTTTTTTTTTTTTTTTTTTTTTTTTTTTTTTTTTTTTTTTTTTTTTTTTTTTTTTTTTTTTTTTTTTTTTTTTTTTTTTTTTTTTTTTTTTTTTTTTTTTTTTTTTTTTTTTTTTTTTTTTTTTTTTTTTTTTTTTTTTTTTTTTTTTTTTTTTTTTTTTTTTTTTTTTTTTTTTTTTTTTTTTTTTTTTTTTTTTTTTTTTTTTTTTTTTTTTTTTTTTTTGTTTTTTTTTTTTTTTTTTTTTTTTTTTTTTTTTTTTTTTTTTTTTTTTTTTTTTTTTTTTTTTTTTTTTTTTTTTTTTTTTTTTTTTTTTTTTTTTTTTTTTTTTTTTTTTTTTTTTTTTTTTTTTTTTTTTTTTTTTTTTTTTTTTTTTTTTTTTTTTTTTTTTTTTTTTTTTTTTTTTTTTTTTTTTTTTTTTTTTTTTTTTTTTTTTTTTTTTTTTTTTTTTTTTTTTTTTTTTTTTTTTTTTTTTTTTTTTTTTTTTTTTTTTTTTTTTTTTTTTTTTTTTTTTTTTTTTTTTTTTTTTTTTTTTTTTTTTTTTTTTTTTTTTTTTTTTTTTTTTTTTTTTTTTTTTTTTTTTTTTTTTTTTTTTTTTTTTTTTTTTTTTTTTTTTTTTTTTTTTTTTTTTTTTTTTTTTTTTTTTTTTTTTTTTTTTTTTTTTTTTTTTTTTTTTTTTTTTTTTTTTTTTTTTTTTTTTTTTTTTTTTTTTTTTTTTTTTTTTTTTTTTTTTTTTTTTTTTTTTTTTTTTTTTTTTTTTTTTTTTTTTTTTTTTTTTTTTTTTTTTTTTTTTTTTTTTTTTTTTTTTTTTTTTTTTTTTTTTTTTTTTTTTTTTTTTTTTTTTTTTTTTTTTTTTTTTTTTTTTTTTTTTTTTTTTTTTTTTTTTTTTTTTTTTTTTTTTTTTTTTTTTTTTTTTTTTTTTTTTTTTTTTTTTTTTTTTTTTTTTTTTTTTTTTTTTTTTTTTTTTTTTTTTTTTTTTTTTTTTTTTTTTTTTTTTTTTTTTTTTTTTTTTTTTTTTTTTTTTTTTTTTTTTTTTTTTTTTTTTTTTTTTTTTTTTTTTTTTTTTTTTTTTTTTTTTTTTTTTTTTTTTTTTTTTTTTTTTTTTTTTTTTTTTTTTTTTTTTTTTTTTTTTTTTTTTTTTTTTTTTTTTTTTTTTTTTTTTTTTTTTTTTTTTTTTTTTTTTTTTTTTTTTTTTTTTTTTTTTTTTTTTTTTTTTTTTTTTTTTTTTTTTTTTTTTTTTTTTTTTTTTTTTTTTTTTTTTTTTTTTTTTTTTTTTTTTTTTTTTTTTTTTTTTTTTTTTTTTTTTTTTTTTTTTTTTTTTTTTTTTTTTTTTTTTTTTTTTTTTTTTTTTTTTTTTTTTTTTTTTTTTTTTTTTTTTTTTTTTTTTTTTTTTTTTTTTTTTTTTTTTTTTTTTTTTTTTTTTTTTTTTTTTTTTTTTTTTTTTTTTTTTTTTTTTTTTTTTTTTTTTTTTTTTTTTTTTTTTTTTTTTTTTTTTTTTTTTTTTTTTTTTTTTTTTTTTTTTTTTTTTTTTTTTTTTTTTTTTTTTTTTTTTTTTTTTTTTTTTTTTTTTTTTTTTTTTTTTTTTTTTTTTTTTTTTTTTTTTTTTTTTTTTTTTTTTTTTTTTTTTTTTTTTTTTTTTTTTTTTTTTTTTTTTTTTTTTTTTTTTTTTTTTTTTTTTTTTTTTTTTTTTTTTTTTTTTTTTTTTTTTTTTTTTTTTTTTTTTTTTTTTTTTTTTTTTTTTTTTTTTTTTTTTTTTTTTTTTTTTTTTTTTTTTTTTTTTTTTTTTTTTTTTTTTTTTTTTTTTTTTTTTTTTTTTTTTTTTTTTTTTTTTTTTTTTTTTTTTTTTTTTTTTTTTTTTTTTTTTTTTTTTTTTTTTTTTTTTTTTTTTTTTTTTTTTTTTTTTTTTTTTTTTTTTTTTTTTTTTTTTTTTTTTTTTTTTTTTTTTTTTTTTTTTTTTTTTTTTTTTTTTTTTTTTTTTTTTTTTTTTTTTTTTTTTTTTTTTTTTTTTTTTTTTTTTTTTTTTTTTTTTTTTTTTTTTTTTTTTTTTTTTTTTTTTTTTTTTTTTTTTTTTTTTTTTTTTTTTTTTTTTTTTTTTTTTTTTTTTTTTTTTTTTTTTTTTTTTTTTTTTTTTTTTTTTTTTTTTTTTTTTTTTTTTTTTTTTTTTTTTTTTTTTTTTTTTTTTTTTTTTTTTTTTTTTTTTTTTTTTTTTTTTTTTTTTTTTTTTTTTTTTTTTTTTTTTTTTTTTTTTTTTTTTTTTTTTTTTTTTTTTTTTTTTTTTTTTTTTTTTTTTTTTTTTTTTTTTTTTTTTTTTTTTTTTTTTTTTTTTTTTTTTTTTTTTTTTTTTTTTTTTTTTTTTTTTTTTTTTTTTTTTTTTTTTTTTTTTTTTTTTTTTTTTTTTTTTTTTTTTTTTTTTTTTTTTTTTTTTTTTTTTTTTTTTTTTTTTTTTTTTTTTTTTTTTTTTTTTTTTTTTTTTTTTTTTTTTTTTTTTTTTTTTTTTTTTTTTTTTTTTTTTTTTTTTTTTTTTTTTTTTTTTTTTTTTTTTTTTTTTTTTTTTTTTTTTTTTTTTTTTTTTTTTTTTTTTTTTTTTTTTTTTTTTTTTTTTTTTTTTTTTTTTTTTTTTTTTTTTTTTTTTTTTTTTTTTTTTTTTTTTTTTTTTTTTTTTTTTTTTTTTTTTTTTTTTTTTTTTTTTTTTTTTTTTTTTTTTTTTTTTTTTTTTTTTTTTTTTTTTTTTTTTTTTTTTTTTTTTTTTTTTTTTTTTTTTTTTTTTTTTTTTTTTTTTTTTTTTTTTTTTTTTTTTTTTTTTTTTTTTTTTTTTTTTTTTTTTTTTTTTTTTTTTTTTTTTTTTTTTTTTTTTTTTTTTTTTTTTTTTTTTTTTTTTTTTTTTTTTTTTTTTTTTTTTTTTTTTTTTTTTTTTTTTTTTTTTTTTTTTTTTTTTTTTTTTTTTTTTTTTTTTTTTTTTTTTTTTTTTTTTTTTTTTTTTTTTTTTTTTTTTTTTTTTTTTTTTTTTTTTTTTTTTTTTTTTTTTTTTTTTTTTTTTTTTTTTTTTTTTTTTTTTTTTTTTTTTTTTTTTTTTTTTTTTTTTTTTTTTTTTTTTTTTTTTTTTTTTTTTTTTTTTTTTTTTTTTTTTTTTTTTTTTTTTTTTTTTTTTTTTTTTTTTTTTTTTTTTTTTTTTTTTTTTTTTTTTTTTTTTTTTTTTTTTTTTTTTTTTTTTTTTTTTTTTTTTTTTTTTTTTTTTTTTTTTTTTTTTTTTTTTTTTTTTTTTTTTTTTTTTTTTTTTTTTTTTTTTTTTTTTTTTTTTTTTTTTTTTTTTTTTTTTTTTTTTTTTTTTTTTTTTTTTTTTTTTTTTTTTTTTTTTTTTTTTTTTTTTTTTTTTTTTTTTTTTTTTTTTTTTTTTTTTTTTTTTTTTTTTTTTTTTTTTTTTTTTTTTTTTTTTTTTTTTTTTTTTTTTTTTTTTTTTTTTTTTTTTTTTTTTTTTTTTTTTTTTTTTTTTTTTTTTTTTTTTTTTTTTTTTTTTTTTTTTTTTTTTTTTTTTTTTTTTTTTTTTTTTTTTTTTTTTTTTTTTTTTTTTTTTTTTTTTTTTTTTTTTTTTTTTTTTTTTTTTTTTTTTTTTTTTTTTTTTTTTTTTTTTTTTTTTTTTTTTTTTTTTTTTTTTTTTTTTTTTTTTTTTTTTTTTTTTTTTTTTTTTTTTTTTTTTTTTTTTTTTTTTTTTTTTTTTTTTTTTTTTTTTTTTTTTTTTTTTTTTTTTTTTTTTTTTTTTTTTTTTTTTTTTTTTTTTTTTTTTTTTTTTTTTTTTTTTTTTTTTTTTTTTTTTTTTTTTTTTTTTTTTTTTTTTTTTTTTTTTTTTTTTTTTTTTTTTTTTTTTTTTTTTTTTTTTTTTTTTTTTTTTTTTTTTTTTTTTTTTTTTTTTTTTTTTTTTTTTTTTTTTTTTTTTTTTTTTTTTTTTTTTTTTTTTTTTTTTTTTTTTTTTTTTTTTTTTTTTTTTTTTTTTTTTTTTTTTTTTTTTTTTTTTTTTTTTTTTTTTTTTTTTTTTTTTTTTTTTTTTTTTTTTTTTTTTTTTTTTTTTTTTTTTTTTTTTTTTTTTTTTTTTTTTTTTTTTTTTTTTTTTTTTTTTTTTTTTTTTTTTTTTTTTTTTTTTTTTTTTTTTTTTTTTTTTTTTTTTTTTTTTTTTTTTTTTTTTTTTTTTTTTTTTTTTTTTTTTTTTTTTTTTTTTTTTTTTTTTTTTTTTTTTTTTTTTTTTTTTTTTTTTTTTTTTTTTTTTTTTTTTTTTTTTTTTTTTTTTTTTTTTTTTTTTTTTTTTTTTTTTTTTTTTTTTTTTTTTTTTTTTTTTTTTTTTTTTTTTTTTTTTTTTTTTTTTTTTTTTTTTTTTTTTTTTTTTTTTTTTTTTTTTTTTTTTTTTTTTTTTTTTTTTTTTTTTTTTTTTTTTTTTTTTTTTTTTTTTTTTTTTTTTTTTTTTTTTTTTTTTTTTTTTTTTTTTTTTTTTTTTTTTTTTTTTTTTTTTTTTTTTTTTTTTTTTTTTTTTTTTTTTTTTTTTTTTTTTTTTTTTTTTTTTTTTTTTTTTTTTTTTTTTTTTTTTTTTTTTTTTTTTTTTTTTTTTTTTTTTTTTTTTTTTTTTTTTTTTTTTTTTTTTTTTTTTTTTTTTTTTTTTTTTTTTTTTTTTTTTTTTTTTTTTTTTTTTTTTTTTTTTTTTTTTTTTTTTTTTTTTTTTTTTTTTTTTTTTTTTTTTTTTTTTTTTTTTTTTTTTTTTTTTTTTTTTTTTTTTTTTTTTTTTTTTTTTTTTTTTTTTTTTTTTTTTTTTTTTTTTTTTTTTTTTTTTTTTTTTTTTTTTTTTTTTTTTTTTTTTTTTTTTTTTTTTTTTTTTTTTTTTTTTTTTTTTTTTTTTTTTTTTTTTTTTTTTTTTTTTTTTTTTTTTTTTTTTTTTTTTTTTTTTTTTTTTTTTTTTTTTTTTTTTTTTTTTTTTTTTTTTTTTTTTTTTTTTTTTTTTTTTTTTTTTTTTTTTTTTTTTTTTTTTTTTTTTTTTTTTTTTTTTTTTTTTTTTTTTTTTTTTTTTTTTTTTTTTTTTTTTTTTTTTTTTTTTTTTTTTTTTTTTTTTTTTTTTTTTTTTTTTTTTTTTTTTTTTTTTTTTTGTTTTTTTTTTTTTTTTTTTTTTTTTTTTTTTTTTTTTTTTTTTTTTTTTTTTTTTTTTTTTTTTTTTTTTTTTTTTTTTTTTTTTTTTTTTTTTTTTTTTTTTTTTTTTTTTTTTTTTTTTTTTTTTTTTTTTTTTTTTTTTTTTTTTTTTTTTTTTTTTTTTTTTTTTTTTTTTTTTTTTTTTTTTTTTTTTTTTTTTTTTTTTTTTTTTTTTTTTTTTTTTTTTTTTTTTTTTTTTTTTTTTTTTTTTTTTTTTTTTTTTTTTTTTTTTTTTTTTTTTTTTTTTTTTTTTTTTTTTTTTTTTTTTTTTTTTTTTTTTTTTTTTTTTTTTTTTTTTTTTTTTTTTTTTTTTTTTTTTTTTTTTTTTTTTTTTTTTTTTTTTTTTTTTTTTTTTTTTTTTTTTTTTTTTTTTTTTTTTTTTTTTTTTTTTTTTTTTTTTTTTTTTTTTTTTTTTTTTTTTTTTTTTTTTTTTTTTTTTTTTTTTTTTTTTTTTTTTTTTTTTTTTTTTTTTTTTTTTTTTTTTTTTTTTTTTTTTTTTTTTTTTTTTTTTTTTTTTTTTTTTTTTTTTTTTTTTTTTTTTTTTTTTTTTTTTTTTTTTTTTTTTTTTTTTTTTTTTTTTTTTTTTTTTTTTTTTTTTTTTTTTTTTTTTTTTTTTTTTTTTTTTTTTTTTTTTTTTTTTTTTTTTTTTTTTTTTTTTTTTTTTTTTTTTTTTTTTTTTTTTTTTTTTTTTTTTTTTTTTTTTTTTTTTTTTTTTTTTTTTTTTTTTTTTTTTTTTTTTTTTTTTTTTTTTTTTTTTTTTTTTTTTTTTTTTTTTTTTTTTTTTTTTTTTTTTTTTTTTTTTTTTTTTTTTTTTTTTTTTTTTTTTTTTTTTTTTTTTTTTTTTTTTTTTTTTTTTTTTTTTTTTTTTTTTTTTTTTTTTTTTTTTTTTTTTTTTTTTTTTTTTTTTTTTTTTTTTTTTTTTTTTTTTTTTTTTTTTTTTTTTTTTTTTTTTTTTTTTTTTTTTTTTTTTTTTTTTTTTTTTTTTTTTTTTTTTTTTTTTTTTTTTTTTTTTTTTTTTTTTTTTTTTTTTTTTTTTTTTTTTTTTTTTTTTTTTTTTTTTTTTTTTTTTTTTTTTTTTTTTTTTTTTTTTTTTTTTTTTTTTTTTTTTTTTTTTTTTTTTTTTTTTTTTTTTTTTTTTTTTTTTTTTTTTTTTTTTTTTTTTTTTTTTTTTTTTTTTTTTTTTTTTTTTTTTTTTTTTTTTTTTTTTTTTTTTTTTTTTTTTTTTTTTTTTTTTTTTTTTTTTTTTTTTTTTTTTTTTTTTTTTTTTTTTTTTTTTTTTTTTTTTTTTTTTTTTTTTTTTTTTTTTTTTTTTTTTTTTTTTTTTTTTTTTTTTTTTTTTTTTTTTTTTTTTTTTTTTTTTTTTTTTTTTTTTTTTTTTTTTTTTTTTTTTTTTTTTTTTTTTTTTTTTTTTTTTTTTTTTTTTTTTTTTTTTTTTTTTTTTTTTTTTTTTTTTTTTTTTTTTTTTTTTTTTTTTTTTTTTTTTTTTTTTTTTTTTTTTTTTTTTTTTTTTTTTTTTTTTTTTTTTTTTTTTTTTTTTTTTTTTTTTTTTTTTTTTTTTTTTTTTTTTTTTTTTTTTTTTTTTTTTTTTTTTTTTTTTTTTTTTTTTTTTTTTTTTTTTTTTTTTTTTTTTTTTTTTTTTTTTTTTTTTTTTTTTTTTTTTTTTTTTTTTTTTTTTTTTTTTTTTTTTTTTTTTTTTTTTTTTTTTTTTTTTTTTTTTTTTTTTTTTTTTTTTTTTTTTTTTTTTTTTTTTTTTTTTTTTTTTTTTTTTTTTTTTTTTTTTTTTTTTTTTTTTTTTTTTTTTTTTTTTTTTTTTTTTTTTTTTTTTTTTTTTTTTTTTTTTTTTTTTTTTTTTTTTTTTTTTTTTTTTTTTTTTTTTTTTTTTTTTTTTTTTTTTTTTTTTTTTTTTTTTTTTTTTTTTTTTTTTTTTTTTTTTTTTTTTTTTTTTTTTTTTTTTTTTTTTTTTTTTTTTTTTTTTTTTTTTTTTTTTTTTTTTTTTTTTTTTTTTTTTTTTTTTTTTTTTTTTTTTTT
>NW_022279921.1:0-18002 GCF_009193385.2 Nasonia vitripennis
AGATGGCGCTCCAAGACACGTAACTCGATGATTTTGGACTTTACCGATTTTTCGTGCGGCGCATAACTAATTTAACCCTTTTCTTATAACAGAATATTGTTGCTAACATCAATATTAGTATGTACAACAATTTTGGTCAAGATCCAAGATGAGGAACAATTTATAGAGGGCGCTCCAAGACACTAACTCGTCGATTTTGGACTTAATCAATTTTTCGTGCGGCGCATAAGTAATTTACCCCTTTTTATAACGAATATTGTTGCTAACATCAATATTAGTATGTGGAAAAAATTTGGTCGGGATCAAGATGAGGAACCATTTATAGAGCGCTCCAAGACACGTAACTCGTTGATTTTGGAATTTATCGATTTTTCGTGCGGCGCATAACTAATTTAACCCTTTTCTTATAACAGAATATTGTTGCTAACATCAATATTAGTATGTACAACAATTTTGGTCAAGATCCAAGATGAGGAACTATTTATAGAGGGCGCTCCAAGACACGTAACTCGTTGATTTTGGACTTAATCAATTTTTCGTGCGGCACATAAGTAATTTACCCCTTTTTATAACGGAATATTGTTGCTAACATCAATATTAGTATGTTGAAAAACATTGGTCGGGATACAAGATGACGAACCATTTATAGAGGGCGCTCCAAGACACGTAACTCGTTGATTTTGGAATTTATCGATTTTTCGTGCGGCGCATAAGTAATTTACCCTTTCTTATAACAGAATATTGTTGCTAACATCAATATTAGTATATACAACAATTTTGGTCAAGATCAAGATGAGGAACTACTTATAGAGGGCGCTCCAAGACACGTAACTCGTTGATTTTGGACTTATCGATTTTTCGTGCGGCGCATAAGTAATTTACCCTTTTCTTATAACAGAATATTGTTGCTAACATCAATATTAGTATATACAACAATTTTGGTCAGATCGAAGATGAGGAACCATTTATAGAGGGCGCTCCAAGACACGTAACTCGTTGATTTTGGACTTTATCGATTTTTCGTGCGGCGCATAAGTAATTTACCCCTTTTTTTATAACGGAATATTGTTGCTAACATCAATATTAGTATGTACAAAAATTTGGTCGGGATCCAAGATGGGGAACCATTTAGAGGGCGCTCCAAGACACGTAACTCGTTGATTTTGGACTTTATCGATTTTTCGTGCGGCGCATAAGTAATTTACCCTTTTCTTATAACAGAATATTGTTGCTAACATCAATATTAGTATGTAAAAAAATTTTGGTCAAGATCCAAGATGGGAACCATTTATAGAGGGCGCTCCAAGACACGTAACTCGTTGATTTTGGACTTTATCGATTTTTCGTGCGGCGCATAAGTAATTTACCCCTTTTCTTATAACAGAATATTGTTGCTAACATCAATATTAGTATGTACAACAATTTTGGTCAAGATCAAGATGAGGAACAATTTATAGAGGGCGCTCCAAGACACGTAACTCGTTGATTTTGGACTTTATCGATTTTTCGTGCGGCGCATAAGTAATTTACCCCTTTTTTATAACGGAATATTGTTGCTAACATCAATATTAGTATGTGGAAAAAATTTGGTCGGGATCCAAGATGGGGAACCATTTATAGAGGGCGCTCCAAGACACGTAACTCGTTGATTTTGGAATTTATCGATTTTTCGTGCGGCGCATAAGTAATTTAACCCTTTTCTTATAACAGAATATTTTGCTAACATCAATATTAGTATGTACAACAATTTTGGTCAAGATCCAAGATGAGGAAACTACTTATAGAGGGCGCTCCAAGACACGTAACTCGTTGATTTTGGAATATCGATTTTTCGTGCGGCGCATAAGTAATTTACCCCTTTCTTATAACAGAATATTGTTGCTAACATCAATATTAGTATGTTACACAATTTTGGTCAAGATCAAGATGGGGAACTATTTATAGAGGGCGCTCCAAGACACGTAACTCGTTGATTTTGGAATTTATCGATTTTTCGTGCGGCGCATAAGTAATTTACCCCTTTTTATATAACGGAATATTGTTGCTAACATCAATATTAGTATGTGGAAAAAATTTGGTCGGGATCCAAGATGGAGAACCATTTATAGAGGGCGCTCCAAGACACGTAACTCGTTGATTTTGGAATTATCGATTTTTCGTGCGGCGCATAAGTAATTTACCCCTTTTCTTATAACAGAATATTGTTGCTAACATCAATATTAGTATATACAACAATTTTGGTCAAGATCGAAGATGAGGAACTACTTATAGAGGGCGCTCCAAGACACGTAACTCGTTGATTTTGGACTTAATCGATTTTTCGTGCGGCGCATAAGTAATTTACCCCTTTTTATAACGGAATATTGTTGCTAACATCAATATTAGTATGTACAACAATTTTGGTCAAGATCGAAGATGAGGAACTATTATAGAGGGCGCTCCAAGACACGTAACTCGTTGATTTTGGACTTAATCAATTTTTCGTGCGGCGCATAAGTAATTTACCCCTTTTTTTATAACGGAATATTGTTGCTAACATCAATATTAGTATGTGAAAAAATTTTGGTCGGGATACAAGATGGGAACCATTTATAGAGGCGCTCCAAGACACGTAACTCGTTGATTTTGGAACTTTATCGATTTTTCGTGCGGCGCATAAGTAATTTACCCTTTTCTTATAACGGAATATTGTTGCTAACATCAATATTAGTATGTGGACAAAACATGGTCGGGATACAAGATGAGGAACCATTTATAGAGGGCGCTCCAAGACACGTAACTCGTTGATTTTGGACATTATCGATTTTTCGTGCGGCGCATAAGTAATTTACCCCTTTTTATAACGGAATATTGTTGCTAACATCAATATTAGTATGTACAACAATTTTGGTCAAGATCCAAGATGAGGAACTATTTATAGAGGGCGCTCCAAGACACGTAACTCGTTGATTTTGGACATTATCGATTTTTCGTGCGGCGAAGTAATTTACCCCTTTTTTATAACAGAATATTGTTGCTAACATCAATATTAGTATGTACACAATTTTGGTCAAGATCGAAGATGGGGAACCATTTATAGAGGGCGCTCCAAGACACGTAACTCGTTGATTTTGGAATTTATCGATTTTTCGTGCGGCGCATAAGTAATTTACCCTTTTCTTATAACAGAATATTGTTGCTAACATCAATATTAGTATATACAACAATTTTGGTCAAGATCGAAGATGAGGAACTATTTATAGAGGGCGCTCCAAGACACGTAACTCGTTGATTTTGGAACTTATCGATTTTTCGTGCGGCGCATAAGTAATTATCCCTTTCTTATAACAGAATATTGTTGCTAACATCAATATTAGTATATACAACAATTTTGGTCAAGATCGAAGATGAGGAACCATTTATAGAGGGCGCTCCAAGACACGTAACTTGTTGATTTTGCAATTTATCGATTTTTCATGCGGCGCATAACTAATTTACCCCTTTTCTAATAACAGAATATTGTTGCTAACATCAATATTAGTATGTGGAAAAAATTTTGGTCGGATCAAGATGAGGAACCATTTATAGAGGGCGCTCCAAGACACGTAACTCGTTGATTTTGGACTTTATCGATTTTTCGTGCGGCGCATAAGTAATTTACCCCTTCTTATAACGGAATATTGTTGCTAACATCAATATTAGTATGTGGACAAAACATTGGTCGGGATACAAGATGAGGAACCATTTATAGAGGGCGCTCCAAGACACGTAACTCGTTGATTTTGGAATTATCGATTTTTCGTGCGGCGCATAAGTAATTTACCCCTTTTCTTATAACAGAATATTGTTGCTAACATCAATATTAGTATTACAACAATTTTGGTCAAGATCAAGATGAGGAACAATTTATAGAGGGCGCTCCAAGACACGTAACTCGTTGATTTTGGACATTATCGATTTTTCGTGCGGCGCATAAGTAATTATCCCTTTTCTTATAACAGAATATTGTTGCTAACATCAATATTAGTATATACACAATTTGGTCAAGATCGAAGATGGAACCATTTATAGAGGGCGCTCCAAGACACGTAACTCGTCGATTTTGGACTTAATCAATTTTCGTGCGGCACATAAGTAATTAACCCCTTTTTTATAACAGAAATTGTTGCTAACATCAATATTAGTATGTACAAAAATTTTGGTCGGGATCAAGATGGGGAACCATTTATAGAGGGCGCTCCAAGACACGTAACTCGTTGATTTTGGAATTTATCGATTTTTCGTGCGGCGCATAACGTAATTTACCCCTTTTCTTATAACAGAATATTGTTGCTAACATCAATATTAGTATGTACAACAATTTTGGTCAAGATCCAAGATGAGGAACTATTTATAGAGGGCGCTCCAAGACACGTAACTCGTGATTTTGGACTTTATCGATTTTTCGTGCGGCGCATAAGTAATTTACCCCTTTTATAACGGAATATTGTTGCTAACATCAATATTAGTATGTAAAAAACATGGTCGGGATACAAGATGGGAACCATTTATAGAGGGCGCTCCAAGACACGTAACTCGTTGATTTTGGAATTTATCGATTTTTCGTGCGGCGCATAAGTAATTTACCCTTTCTTATAACAGAATATTGTTGCTAACATCAATATTAGTATATACAACAATTTTGGTCAAGATCGAAGATGAGGAACTATTATAGAGGGCGCTCCAAGACACGTAACTCGTTGATTTTGGAATTTATCGATTTTTCGTGCGGCGCATAACTAATTTACCCCTTTTCTTATAACAGAATATTGTTGCTAACATCAATATTAGTATGTGGAAAAAACATGGTCGGGATACAAGATGACGAACCATTTATAGAGGGCGCTCCAAGACACGTAACTCGTGATTTTGGACTTTACCGATTTTTCGTGCGGCGCATAAGTAATTTACCCCTTCTTATAACGGAATATTGTTGCTAACATCAATATTAGTATGTAAAAAAATTTTGGTCAAGATCCAAGATGGGGAACCATTTATAGAGGGCGCTCCAAGACACGTAACTCGTTGATTTTGGAATTTATCGATTTTTCGTGCGGCGCATAAGTAATTTACCCCTTTTTATAACGAATATTGTTGCTAACATCAATATTAGTATATACAACAATTTTGGTCAAGATCAAGATGAGGAACCATATAGAGGGCGCTCCAAGACACGTAACTCGTTGATTTGGACTTTATCGATTTTTCGTGCGGCGCATAAGTAATTTACCCCTTTTCTTATAACAGAATATTGTTGCTAACATCAATATTAGTATGCAACAATTTTGGTCAAGATCCAAGATGAGGAACTACTTATAGAGGGCGCTCCAAGACACGTAACTCGTCGATTTTTTGACTTCAATATTAGTATGTGGAAAAAAACATGGTCGGGATACAAGTTGACGAACCATTTATAGAGGGCGCTCCAAGACACGTAACTCGTTGATTTTGGACTTTATCGATTTTTCGTGCGGCACATAAGTAATTTACCCCTTTTCTTATAACAGAATATTGTTGCTAACATCAATATTAGTATGTGAAAAAATTTTGGTCGGGATCCAAGATGGGAACCATTTATAGACGGCGCTCCAAGACACGTAACTCGTTGATTTTGGACGTTATCGATTTTTCGTGCGGCGCATAACTAATTTAACCCTTTTCTTATAACAGAATATTGTTGCTAACATCAATATTAGTATGTACAACAATTTTGGTCAAGATCCAAGATGAGGAACAATTTATAGAGGGCGCTCCAAGACACGTAACTCGTCGATTTTGGAACTTTACCGATTTTTCGTGCGGCGCATAAGTAATTTACCCCTTTTTTATAACGGAATATTGTTGCTAACATCAATATTAGTATGTGGAAAAAATTTGGTCGGGATCCAAGATGGGGAACCATTTATAGAGCGCTCCAAGACACGTAACTCGTTGATTTTGGAATTTACCGATTTTTCGTGCGGCGCATAACTAATTTACCCCTTTTCTTATAACAGAATATTGTTGCTAACATCAATATTAGCGTGTAAAATAATTTTGGTCAAGATCGAAGATGAGGAACTATTTATAGACGGCGCTCCAAGACACGTAACTCGTCGATTTTGGACTTAATCAAATTTCGTGCGGCACATAAGTAATTTACCCCTTTTTATAACGGAATATTGTTGCTAACATCAATATTAGTATGTGAGAAAAACATGGTCGGGATACAAGTTGACGAACCATTTATAGAGGGCGCTCCAAGACACGTAACTCGTTGATTTTGGACTTTATCGATTTTTCGTGCGGCGCATAAGTAATTTACCCCTTTTTATAACGGAATATTGTTGCTAACATCAATATTAGTATATACACAATTTTGGTCAAGATCGAAGATGAGGAACTACTTATAGAGGGCGCTCCAAGACACGTAACTCGTTGATTTTGGACATTATCGATTTTTCGTGCGGCGCATAAGTAATTTACCCTTTTCTTATAACAGAATATTGTTGCTAACATCAATATTAGTATATACAACAATTTTGGTCAAGATCGAAGATGGGGAACCTTTATAGAGGGCGCTCCAAGACACGTAACTCGTTGATTTTGGATTTATCGATTTTTCGTGCGGCGCATAAGTAATTTACCCCTTTTCTTATAAAGAATATTGTTGCTAACATCAATATTAGTATGTGAAAAAAATTTGGTCGGGATCCAAGATGGGAACCATTTATAGAGGGCGCTCCAAGACACGTAACTCGTTGATTTTGGACTTTACCGATTTTTCGTGCGGCGCATAAGTAATTTACCCCTTCTTATAACGGAATATTGTTGCTAACATCAATATTAGTATGTGAAAAAAATTTGGTCGGGATCCAAGATGAGGAACCATTTATAGAGGGCGCTCCAAGACACGTAACTCGTTGATTTTGGAATTTATCGATTTTTCGTGCGGCGCATAAGTAATTTACCCTTTTCTTATAACAGAATATTGTTGCTAACATCAATATTAGTATGTACAACAATTTTGGTCAAGATCGAAGATGAGGAACATTTATAGAGGGCGCTCCAAGACACGTAACTCGTTGATTTTGGACATTATCGATTTTTCGTGCGGCGCATAAGTAATTTACCCTTTTTTATAACAGAATATTGTTGCTAACATCAATATTAGTATATACAACAATTTTGGTCAAGATCGAAGATGGGGAACCATTTATAGAGGGCGCTCCAAGACACGTAACTCGTTGATTTTGGACTTTATCGATTTTTCGTGCGGCGCATAAATAATTTACCCTTTTCTTATAACAGAATATTGTTGCTAACATCAATATTAGTATGTGAAAAAAATTTGGTCGGGATCAAGATGGGAACCATTTATAGAGGGCGCTCCAAGACACGTAACTCGTTGATTTTGGACTTTATCGATTTTTCGTGCGGCGCATAAGTAATTTAACCCTTTTCTTATAAAAGAATATTGTTGCTAACATCAATATTAGTATGTACAACAATTTTGGTCAAGATCCAAGATGAGGAACAATTTATAGAGGGCGCTCCAAGACACGTAACTCGTCGATTTTGGACTTAATCAATTTTTCGTGCGGCGCATAAGTAATTTACCCCTTTTTTATAACGGAATATTGTTGCTAACATCAATATTAGTATGTGAAAAAAATTTGGTCGGGATCCAAGATGCGGAATAATTTATAGAGGGCGCTCCAAGACACGTAACTCGTTGATTTTGGAATTTACCGATTTTTCGTGCGGCGCATAAGTAATTTACCCTTTTCTTATAACAGAATATTGTTGCTAACATCAATATTAGTATGTACAACAATTTTGGTCAAGATCCAAGATGAGGAACTACTTATAGAGGGCGCTCCAAGACACGTAACTCGTTGATTTTGGAATTTATCGATTTTTCGTGCGGCGCATAAGTAATTTACCCCTTTCTTATAACAGAATATTGTTGCTAACATCAATATTAGTATATAAACAATTTTGGTCAAGATCGAAGATGAGGAACTACTTATAGAGGGCGCTCCAAGACACGTAACTCGTTGATTTTGGACGTTATCGATTTTTCGTGCGGCGCATAAGTAATTTACCCCTTTTCTTATAACAGAATATTGTTGCTAACATCAATATTAGTATATACAACAATTTTGGTCAAGATCGAAGATGAGGAACTATTTATAGAGGGCGCTCCAAGACACGTAACTCGTTGATTTTGGACGTTATCGATTTTTCGTGCGGCGCATAAGTAATTTACCCCTTTATATAACGGAATATTGTTGCTAACATCAATATTAGTATGTGAAAAAACATGGTCGGGATACAAGATGACGAACCATTTATAGAGGGCGCTCCAAGACACGTAACTCGTTGATTTTTGAACTTTATCGATTTTTCGTGCGGCGCATAAGTAATTTACCCCTTTCTTATAACAGAATATTGTTGCTAACATCAATATTAGTATATACAACAATTTTGGTCAAGATCCAAGATGAGGAACTATTTATAGAGGGCGCTCCAAGACACGTAACTCGTTGATTTTGGAATTTATCGATTTTTCGTGCGGCGCATAAGTAATTTACCCCTTTCTTATAACAGAATATTGTTGCTAACATCAATATTAGTATGTAAAAAAATTTGGTCGGGATACAAGATGACGAACCATTTATAGAGGGCGCTCCAAGACACGTAACTCGTTGATTTTGGACTTTATCGATTTTTCGTGCGGCGCATAAGTAATTTACCCCTTTTTATAACGGAATATTGTTGCTAACATCAATATTAGTATGTGAAAAAAAATTTGGTCGGGATCCAAGATGGGGAACCATTTATAGAGGGCGCTCCAAGACACGTAACTCGTTGATTTTGGAATTTATCGATTTTTCGTGCGGCGCATAAGTAATTTACCCCTTTTTATAACGAAATATTGTTGCTAACATCAATATTAGTATATACAACAATTTTGGTCAAGATCAAGATGAGGAACCATTATAGAGGGCGCTCCAAGACACGTAACTCGTTGATTTTGGAATTTATCGATTTTTCGTGCGGCGCATAAGTAATTTAACCCTTTTCTTATAACAGAATATTGTTGCTAACATCAATATTAGTATGTACAACAATTTTGGTCAAGATCCAAGATGAGGAACTACTTATAGAGGGCGCTCCAAGACACGTAACTCGTTGATTTTGGAATTTATCGATTTTTCGTGCGGCGCATAAGTAATTTACCCCTTTTTTATAACGAATATTGTTGCTAACATCAATATTAGTATATACAAAATTTTGGTCAAGATCAAGATGAGGAACCATTTATAGAGGGCGCTCCAAGACACGTAACTCGTTGATTTTGGACTTTACCGATTTTTCGTGCGGCGCATAAGTAATTTACCCCTTTTTATAACGGAATATTGTTGCTAACATCAATATTAGTATGTGAAAAAAATTTGGTCGGGATCCAAGATGGGAACCATTTATAGAGGGCGCTCCAAGACACGTAACTCGTTGATTTTGGACTTTATCGATTTTTCGTGCGGCGCATAACTAATTTACCCTTTTCTTATAACAGAATATTGTTGCTAACATCAATATTAGTATGTACAACAATTTTGGTCAAGATCCAAGATGAGGAACCATTTATAGAGGGCGCTCCAAGACACGTAACTCGTCGATTTTGGACTTTATCGATTTTTCGTGCGGCGCATAAGTAATTTACCCCTTTTTTATAACGGAATATTGTTGCTAACATCAATATTAGTATGTGAAAAAAATTTGGTCGGGATTCAAGATGGGGAACCATTTATAGAGGGCGCTCCAAGACACGTAACTCGTTGATTTTGGAATTTACCGATTTTTCGTGCGGCGCATAAGTAATTTACCCCTTTTCTTATAACAGAATATTGTTGCTAACATCAATATTAGTATGTACAACAATTTTGGTCAAGATCCAAGATGAGGAACTACTTATAGAGGGCGCTCCAAGACACGTAACTCGTTGATTTTGGACTTAATCGATTTTTCGTGCGGCGCATAAGTAATTTACCCCTTTTTATAACGGAATATTGTTGCTAACATCAATATTAGTATGTGGAAAAACATGGTCGGGATACAAGATGACGGAACCATTTATAGAGGGCGCTCCAAGACACGTAACTCGTTGATTTTGGACTTTATCGATTTTTCGTGCGGCGCATAAGTAATTTACCCTTTTCTTATAACAGAATATTGTTGCTAACATCAATATTAGTATATACACCAATTTGGTCAAGATCGAAGATGGGGAACCTTTATAGAGGGCGCTCCAAGACACGTAACTCGTTGATTTTGGAATTTATCGATTTTTCGTGCTGCGCATAACTAAGTTACCCCTTTTCTTATAAAAGAATATTGTTGCTAACATCAATATTAGTATGTGAAAAAAACATGGTCGGGATACAAGTTGACGAACCATTTATAGAGGGCGCTCCAAGACACGTAACTCGTTGATTTTGGACTTTATCGATTTTTCGTGCGGCGCATAAGTAATTTACCCCTTTTTATAACGGAATATTGTTGCTAACATCAATATTAGTATGTACAAAACATTTGGTCGGGATCCAAGATGAGGAACCATTTATAGAGGGCGCTCCAAGACACGTAACTCGTTGATTTTGGAATTTATCGATTTTTCGTGCGGCGCATAAGTAATTTACCCCTTTCTTATAACAGAATATTGTTGCTAACATCAATATTAGTATATACAACAATTTTGGTCAAGATCGAAGATGAGGAACTATTATAGAGGGCGCTCCAAGACACGTAACTCGTTGATTTTGGACATTATCGATTTTTCGTGCGGCGCATAAGTAATTTACCCTTTTCTTATAACAGAATATTGTTGCTAACATCAATATTAGTATATACACAATTTTGGTCAAGATCGAAGATGGGGAACCATTTATAGAGGGCGCTCCAAGACACGTAACTCGTCGATTTTGGACTTAATCAATTTTTCGTGCGGCACATAAGTAATTTACCCCTTTTTTATAACGGAATATTGTTGCTAACATCAATATTAGTATGTGGAAAAAAATTTGGTCGGGATCCAAGATGGGGAACCATTTATAGAGGGCGCTCCAAGACACGTAACTCGTTGATTTTGGAACTTTATCGATTTTTCGTGCGGCGCATAACTAATTTAACCCTTTTCTTATAACAGAATATTGTTGCTAACATCAATATTAGTATGTACAACAATTTTGGTCAAGATCCAAGATGAGGAACAATTTATAGAGGGCGCTCCAAGACACGTAACTCGTCGATTTTGGACTTAATCAATTTTTCGTGCGGCACATAAGTAATTTACCCCTTTTTATAACGGAATATTGTTGCTAACATCAATATTAGTATGTGGAAAAAACATGGTCGGGATACAAGTTGACGAACCATTTATAGAGGGCGCTCCAAGACACGTAACTCGTTGATTTTGGAATTTATCGATTTTTCGTGCGGCGCATAAGTAATTTACCCCTTTCTTATAACAGAATATTGTTGCTAACATCAATATTAGTATATACAACAATTTTGGTCAAGATCGAAGATGAGGAACTACTTATAGAGGGCGCTCCAAGACACGTAACTCGTTGATTTTGGAATTTATCGATTTTTCGTGCGGCGCATAAGTAATTTACCCTTTTCTTATAACAGAATATTGTTGCTAACATCAATATTAGTATATACAACAATTTTGGTCAAGATCGAAGATGGGGAACCATTTATAGAGGGCGCTCCAAGACACGTAACTCGTCGATTTTGGACTTAATCAATTTTTCGTGCGGCACATAAGTAATTTACCCCTTTTCTTATAACGGAATATTGTTGCTAACATCAATATTAGTATGTGGAAAAAACTTGGTCGGATCCAAGATGGGGAACCATTTATAGAGGGCGCTCCAAGACACGTAACTCGTTGATTTTGGAATTTATCGATTTTTCGTGCGGCGCATAACTAATTTACCCTTTTCTTATAACAGAATATTGTTGCTAACATCAATATTAGTATGTACAACAATTTTGGTCAAGATCCAAGATGAGGAACTACTTATAGAGGGCGCTCCAAGACACGTAACTCGTCGATTTTGGAATTTATCGATTTTTCGTGCGGCGCATAAGTAATTTACCCTTTCTTATATAACAGAATATTGTTGCTAACATCAATATTAGTATATACACAATTTTGGTCAAGATCGAAGATGAGGAACTATTTATAGAGGGCGCTCCAAGACACGTAACTCGTTGATTTTGGACATTATCGATTTTTCGTGCGGCGCATAAGTAATTTACCCTTTTCTTATAACAGAATATTGTTGCTAACATCAATATTAGTATATACAACAATTTTGGTCAAGATCGAAGATGGGGAACCTTTATAGAGGGCGCTCCAAGACACGTAACTCGTTGATTTTGGAATTTATCGATTTTTCGTGCGGCGCATAAGTAATTTACCCCTTTTTTATAACGGAATATTGTTGCTAACATCAATATTAGTATGTAAAAAAATTTGGTCGGATCCAAGATGGAGAACCATTTATAGAGGGCGCTCCAAGACACGTAACTCGTTGATTTTGGAATTTATCGATTTTTCGTGCGGCGCATAAGTAATTTACCCTTTTCTTATAACAGAATATTGTTGCTAACATCAATATTAGTATATACAACAATTTTGGTCAAGATCGAAGATGAGGAACTATTGATAGAGGGCGCTCCAAGACACGTAACTCGTTGATTTTGGACTTAATCGATTTTTTCGTGCGGCGCATAAGTAATTTACCCCTTTTTTATAACGGAATATTGTTGCTAACATCAATATTAGTATATACAACAATTTTGGTCAAGATCGAAGATGAGGAACTATTTATAGAGGGCGCTCCAAGACACGTAACTCGTTGATTTTGGACTTAATCGATTTTTCGTGCGGCGCATAAGTAATTTACCCCACTTTTATAACGGAATATTGTTGCTAACATCAATATTAGTATGTGAAAAAAAACATGGTCGGGATACAAGATGGGGAACCATTTAAGGAGGGCGCTCCAAGACACGTAACTCGTTGATTTTGGAATTTATCGATTTTTCGTGCGGCGCATAAGTAATTTACCCCTTTTTATAACGGAATATTGTTGCTAACATCAATATTAGTATGTGGAGAAAACATGGTCGGGATACAAGATGACGAACCATTTATAGAGGGCGCTCCAAGACACGTAACTCGTCGATTTTGGATATTATCGATTTTTCGTGCGGCGCATAAGTAATTTACCCCTTTCTTATAACAGAATATTGTTGCTAACATCAATATTAGTATATACACCAATTTTGGTCAAGATCAAGATGAGGAACTATTTATAGAGGGCGCTCCAAGACACGTAACTCGTTGATTTTGGACATTTATCGATTTTTCGTGCGGCGCATAAGTAATTTACCCCTTTTCTATAACAGAATATTGTTGCTAACATCAATATTAGTATGTACAACAATTTTGGTCAAGATCAAGATGGGGAACCATTTATAGAGGGCGCTCCAAGACACGTAACTCGTTGATTTTGGAATTTAATCGATTTTTCGTGCGGCGCATAAGTAATTTACCCCTTTTCTTATAACAGAATATTGTTGCTAACATCAATATTAGTATGTACAAAAATTTGGTCAAGATCGAAGATGAGGAACTATTTATAGAGGGCGCTCCAAGACACGTAACTCGTTGATTTTGGACATTATCGATTTTTCGTGCGGCGCATAAGTAATTTATCCCTTTTCTTATAACAGAATATTGTTGCTAACATCAATATTAGTATATACAACAATTTTGGTCAAGATCAAGATGGGGAACCTTTATAGAGGGCGCTCCAAGACACGTAACTCGTTGATTTTGGAATTTATCGATTTTTCGTGCGGCGCATAAGTAATTTACCCCTTTTCTTATAACGGAATATTGTTGCTAACATCAATATTAGTATGTGGAAAAAACATGGTCGGGATCAAGATGAGGAACCATTTATAGAGGGCGCTCCAAGACACGTAACTCGTTGATTTTGGACTTTATCGATTTTTCGTGCGGCGCATAAGTAATTTACCCCTTCTTATAACGGAATATTGTTGCTAACATCAATATTAGTATGTGAAAAAATTTGGTCGGGATCAAGATGAGAACCATTTATAGAGGGCGCTCCAAGACACGTAACTCGTTGATTTTGGAATTTATCGATTTTTCGTGCGGCGCATAAGTAATTTACCCTTTTCTTATAACAGAATATTGTTGCTAACATCAATATTAGTATGTACAACAATTTTGGTCAAGATCGAAGATGAGGAACTATTTATAGAGGGCGCTCCAAGACACGTAACTCGTTGATTTTGGACATTATCGATTTTTCGTGCGGCGCATAAGTAATTTACCCTTTTCTTATAACAGAATATTGTTGCTAACATCAATATTAGTATATACAACAATTTTGGTCAAGATCGAAGATGAGGAACTATTTATAGAGGGCGCTCCAAGACACGTAACTCGTTGA
This sequence comes from Nasonia vitripennis, assembly GCF_009193385.2. Taxonomy (NCBI): domain Eukaryota; kingdom Metazoa; phylum Arthropoda; class Insecta; order Hymenoptera; family Pteromalidae; genus Nasonia; species Nasonia vitripennis. The sequence continues at coordinate 14,565 of NW_022279921.1, forward strand.
TTTTGGACTTAATCGATTTTTCGTGCGGCGCATAAGTAATTTACCCCTTTTTATAACGGAATATTGTTGCTAACATCAATATTAGTATATACAACAATTTTTCAAGATCGAAGATGAGGAACTATTTATAGAGGGCGCTCCAAGACACGTAACTCGTTGATTTTGGACTTAATCAATTTTTCGTGCGGCAATAAGTAATTTACCCCTTTTTTATAACGGAATATTGTTGCTAACATCAATATTAGTATGTGAAAAAAAACATGGTCGGGATACAAGATGGGGAACCATTTAAGGAGGGCGCTCCAAGACACGTAACTCGTTGATTTTGGAATTTATCGATTTTTCGTGCGGCGCATAAGTAATTTACCCCTTTTTATAACGGAATATTGTTGCTAACATCAATATTAGTATGTGGAAAAAACATGGTCGGGATACAAGATGAGGAACCATTTATAGAGGGCGCTCCAAGACACGTAACTCGTTGATTTTGGACTTATCGATTTTTCGTGCGGCGCATAAGTAATTTACCCCTTTCTTTATAACAGAATATTGTTGCTAACATCAATATTAGTATATACAACAATTTTGGTCAAGATCCAAGATGAGGAACTATTTATAGAGGGCGCTCCAAGACACGTAACTCGTTGATTTTGGACATTATCGATTTTTCGTGCGGCGCATAAGTAATTTACCCTTTTCTTATAACAGAATATTGTTGCTAACATCAATATTAGTATGTACAACAATTTTGGTCAAGATCGAAGATGAGGAACCATTTATAGAGGGCGCTCCAAGACACGTAACTCGTTGATTTTGGAATTTATCGATTTTTCGTGCGGCGCATAAGTAATTTACCCTTTTCTTATAACAGAATATTGTTGCTAACATCAATATTAGTATATACACAATTTTGGTCAAGATCGAAGATGAGGAACTACTGATAGAGGGCGCTCCAAGACACGTAACTCGTTGATTTTGGACATTATCGATTTTTCGTGCGGCGCATAAGTAATTTACCCTTTTTTTATAACAGAATATTGTTGCTAACATCAATATTAGTATATACAACAATTTTGGTCAAGATCGAAGATGGGGAACCTTTATAGAGGGCGCTCCAAGACACGTAACTCGTTGATTTTGGAATTTATCGATTTTTCGTGCGGCGCATAAGTAATTTACCCCTTTTTTTATAACAGAAAATTGTTGCTAACATCAATATTAGTATGTGGAAAAAACATGGTCGGGATCAAGATGAGGAACCATTTATAGAGGGTGCTCCAAGACACGTAACTCGATGATTTTGGACTTTACCGATTTTTCGTGCGGCGCATAAGTAATTTACCCCTTTTTTATAACGGAATATTGTTGCTAACATCAATATTAGTATGTGGAGAAAACATGGTCGGGATACAAGATGACGAACCATTTATAGAGGGCGCTCCAAGACACGTAACTCGTTGATTTTGGAATTTATCGATTTTTCGTGCGGCGCATAAGTAATTTACCCCTTCTTATAACGGAATATTGTTGCTAACATCAATATTAGTATATACACCAATTTTGGTCAAGATCGAAGATGAGGAACTACTGATAGAGGGCGCTCCAAGACACGTAACTCGTTGATTTTGGACATTATCGATTTTTCGTGCGGCGCATAAGTAATTTATCCTTTTCTTATAACAGAATATTGTTGCTAACATCAATATTAGTATATACAACAATTTTGGTCAAGATCCAAGATGGGGAACCATTTATAGAGGGCGCTCCAAGACACGTAACTCGTGATTTTGGACTTAATCGATTTTTCGTGCGGCATAAGTAATTTACCCCTTTTTTATAACGAATATTGTTGCTAACATCAATATTAGTATGTGGAAAAAACTTGGTCGGGATCAAGATGGGGAATCATTTATAGAGGGCGCTCCAAGACACGTAACTCGTTGATTTTGGAATTTACCGATTTTTCGTGCGGCGCATAACTAATTTACCCCTTTTCTTATAACAGAATATTGTTGCTAACATCAATATTAGTGTGTAAAATAATTTTGGTCAAGATCGAAGATGAGGAACTATTTATAGACGGCGCTCCAAGACCCGTAACTAGTTGATTTTGTACGTTATCGATTTTTCGTGCGGCGCATAAGTAATTTACCCCTTTTTATAACGGAATATTGTTGCTAACATCAATATTAGTATGTGGAAAAAACATGGTCGGGATCAAGTTGACGAACCATTTATAGAGGGCGCTCCAAGACACGTAACTCGTTGATTTTGGAATTTATCGATTTTTCGTGCGGCGCATAAGTAATTTATCCCTTTTCTTATAACAGAATATTGTTGCTAACATCAATATTAGTATATACACCAATTTTGGTCAAGATCGAAGATGAGGAACTACTGATAGAGGGCGCTCCAAGACACGTAACTCGTTGATTTTGGAATTATCGATTTTTCGTGCGGCACATAAGTAATTTACCCCTTTTCTATAACAGAATATTGTTGCTAACATCAATATTAGTATGTAAAAAAATGGTCGGGATCAAGATGAGGAACCATTTATAGAGGGCGCTCCAAGACACGTAACTCGTTGATTTTGGACTTTATCGATTTTTCGTGCGGCGCATAAGTAATTTACCCCTTTCTTATAACGGAATATTGTTGCTAACATCAATATTAGTATGTAAAAAAAATTTGGTCAAGATCCAAGATGGGGAACCATTTATAGAGGGCGCTCCAAGACACGTAACTCGTTGATTTTGGAATTTATCGATTTTTCGTGCGGCGCATAAGTAATTTACCCCTTTTATAACGGAATATTGTTGCTAACATCAATATTAGTATATACAAAATTTTGGTCAAGATCCAAGATGAGGAACCATTTATAGAGGGCGCTCCAAGACACGTAACTCGTTGATTTTGGAATTTATCGATTTTTCGTGCGGCGCATAACTAATTTAACCCTTTTCTTATAACAGAATATTGTTGCTAACATCAATATTAGTATGTACAACAATTTTGGTCAAGATCCAAGATGAGGAACTATGATAGAGGCGCTCCAAGACACGTAACTCGTTGATTTTGGAAATCTTTTTCAATATTAGTATGGTGGAAAAAATATGGTCTGGGATACAAGTTGACGAACCATTTATAGAGGGCGCTCCAAGACACGTAACTCGTTGATTTTGGAATTTATCGATTTTTCGTGCGGCGCATAAGTAATTTACCCCTTTCTTATAACAGAATATTGTTGCTAACATCAATATTAGTATGTGAAAAAAATTTGGTCGGGATCCAAGATGGGAACCATTTATAGAGGGCGCTCCAAGACACGTAACTCGTTGATTTTGGACTTTATCGATTTTTCGTGCGGCGCATAAGTAATTTAACCCTTTTCTTATAAACAGAATATTGTTGCTAACATCAATATTAGTATGTACA